>NC_061852.1:25615459-25617959 GCF_019202785.1 Penaeus chinensis | reverse complement strand
AAATATATACAGAGAGAGAGGGAGAGAAAGGGAGAGAGAGAGGGAGAGAAAGAAAGATATAGATAGATAGATAGATAAAGAAAGATATAGATAGATAGATAGATAAAGAAAGATATAGATAAAGAAAGATATAGATAGATAGATAGATAAAGAGAGAAGAACGCCAGTTTTAATTTTGTACCCGACGTTGATTCACTGGTTTCTGTCTCGGGATCAAGGCAATTATTTATGGGGTCACGTGACACGACCGAACGACTTTTTGGACACAATCCGACCAAAACGAGCAAGAGGTCACATTGTCCCCCCCCCCCATGTTGCACTTGTAATTTGCAGCATTTCTGGTAGCTTGCTATATCTGCATTTCATTAATAAAGCATTACCGCTGAGCGTCGGTTATTGTATTTTTAATTGACAATTCATACACCAATGCCGAGCAACTATTTCGTTCATTACCATATGTCATTTGCAAGTACTTACGCAGAACCGAATTATGCAGTCCGGAGGCCCCGTGGCGCAGCGGTCCGCACACCGCAGCCCGGGGCCAAGTGACCGGAATCATCGATCATTAATCAAATAAAACGTATGGTTAGTTGCTGGCGGTTCCGGAACACTCGGCTAATGGCTCTGGCAAATTTAAAAAAGGAGTAAATCCGATATCAATAGGAGGATATATGGTGGGAAATGTACATGTTTCACGCATTTACGCACATCCATACACAGAAAGCATTCCAATCACAAAATACACATAAACACACACGTGCAGAGATATATATTTATATATATATGTATATATATATATATATGTATATATAATATAATATAATATAATATATGATATGATATGATATATATATATATATATATATATATATATATGTAATATAATATATGTACATACATATATATGTTATATACATAGACATAGACATCAATAGTTTATCGTTTACCTATCTATCTGTCTATTTTTCTATCTGTCTATATATCTAGCGCTATATCTATCTATCAGTCTATCAATCTAATCATCTATATATCTATTTACTATATATTTATTTACTTATCTATCCATCTATACTTATCTAATTATCTATTCATTATTATTTTTTTATTCACTGATCTATTTATGTCTTCGTTTATTTTTTTTCAGGATTTCTGTGTCACGCAAAGAATAAGTATCGAGTACAGTGCATTATCATATATGTGAAACAGACATTGCTTGGTATGTTCAAGTGTCTGTATACAGGTGCACATCTAAATATAACACCTTAAAGCTAGCCACGGGAAAAAAGAAAAGAAAAAGAAAATGAAATGATATATCCGTAAAGTATACATGCTAAAATCTGCATATATCAAATGAATATGTATATATGAAATTAGATTAAAATAATAATCTTCACACCGTACAGAAGAATTTAGTTCTTTAGTACTTCTAACTGAATTATTCAAGCCAAAAGTGAATAAGTGAAAGAGTGGATCTTTAAAACAAAGTTTTACTTTTTTGAGACTTTTAGTATAGTTTGTAAGAGCATCCATCGATCTCCTTCGACACGGAAACCAGCGGAAGGAAGAGGGTGGAAGGGAGAGGGTGGAAGGGAGAGGGTGGAAGGGAGAGGGTGGAAGGGAGAGGATGGAAGGGGGAAGGTGGAAAGGAGAGGGTGGAAGGGGGAGGATGGAAAGGAGAGGGTGGAAGGGAGAGGGTGGAAAGGAGAGGGTGGAAAGGAGAGGGTGGAAGGGAGAGGGTGGAAAGGAGAGGGTGGAAGGGAGAGGGTGGAAAGGAGAGGGTGGAAAGGAGAGGGTGGAAGGGAGAGGGTGGAAAGGGGAGGGTGGAAGGGAGAGGGTGGAAGGGAGAGGGTGGAAGGGAGAGGGTGGAAAGGGGAGGGTGGAAGGGAGAGGGTGGAAGGGAGAGGGTGGAAGGGAGAGGGTGGAAAGGAGAGGGTGGAAGGGAGAGGGTGGAAGGGAGAGGGTGGAAGGGAGAGGGTGGAAGGGAGAGGGTGGAAAAAAGAGGGTGGAAGGGAGAGGGTGGAAGGGGGAGGGTGGAAGGGAGAGGGTGGAAGGAAGAGGGTGGAAAGGGGAGGGTGGAAAGAAGAGGGTGGAAGGGGGAGGGTGGAAGGGACAGGGTGGAAAGGAGAGGGTGGAAGGGTGAAGGTGGAAAGGAGAGGGTGGAAGGGAGAGGGTGGAAGGGGGAGGGTGGAAGGGAGAGGGTGGAAAGGAGAGGGTGGAAGGGAGAGGATGGAAGGGGGAGAGCGGAAAGGGGAGGGTGGAAAGGGGAGGGTGGAAGGGAGAGGGTGGAAAGTGGTGGGTGGAAAGGAGAAGGTGGAAGGGAGAGGGTGGAAGGGAGAGGGTGGAAGGGAGAGGATGGAAGGGGGAGAGCGGAAAGGGGAGGGTGGAAAGGGGAGGGTGGAAGGGAGAGGGTGGAAAGTGGTGGGTGGAAAGGAGAGGGTGGAAGGGAGAGGGTGGAAGGGAGAGGGTGGAAGGGTGAGGGTGGACGGGTGAGGGTGGAAGG
>NC_061852.1:25590459-25592959 GCF_019202785.1 Penaeus chinensis | reverse complement strand
TTTCTTTTTTATTCTTTCTATTGTTTAGCTTTTTGGTAATTCCAGTACTCTTAAAAATGATTCATATATGTGAACTTCACCCATTCCCTTCTATATACAAGCTGTCAAAATTGGAAAAGGGGAGTTTATCTTTTTTTTTCATGAAAACTTAAAAACAAAGGATTAATCACAACGTAGACATTTGCAAAGCCATGCAGTGCGCACGGTCTTTAGCCAATGCCATGACCAATTTGGTGCCCCGACACGCCAATTCATGGTGAGGGAAGAGAAGAGAAGAGAAGAGAAGAGAAGAGAAGGGAAGGGAAGAGAAGAGAAGAGAAGGGAAGAGAAGAGAAGAGAAGAGAAGAGAAGGGAAGGGAAGAGAAGAGAAGAGAAGAGAAGAGAAGAGAAGAGAAGAGAAGGGAAGAGAAGAGAAGAGAAGGGAAGAGAAGAGAAGAGAAGAGAAGGGAAGGGAAGAGAAGAGAAGAGAAGACCAGAGAAGGGAAGAGAAGAGAAGAGAAGAGAAGAGAAGAGAAGAGAAGGGAAGGGAAGAGAAGAGAAGGGAAGAGAAGAGAAGAGAAGAGAAGAGAAGAGGAGAGAAGAGAAGAGAAGAGAAGAGAAGAGAAGAGAAGAGAAGAACAGAGAAGAGAAGAGAAGAGAAGAGCAGAGAAGAGAAGAGAAGAGAAGAGCCGAGAAGAGAAGAGCAGAAAAGAAAAGAAAAGAAAAGAGAAGAGAAGAGAAGAGAAGAGAAGAGAAGAGAAGAGAAGAGCAGAGCAGAGCAGAGCAGAGCAGATAAGAGAAGAGAAGAGAAGAGAAGAGAAGAGAAGAGAAGAGAAGAGAAGAGAAGAGCAGAGAAGAGAAGAGAAGAGAAGAGAAGAAAATAACATAAAAGAAAAGAGAAGAGAAGGAAAACGCAGAGAAGAAAAGATAAGAGAAAAAAAGCGAAGCGAAGCAAAGATAAGTGAAGAGAAAGGATAGATGGGTTAGGTAAGGTAAGGAAAGGGAAGGGAAGGGAAGAGAAGGGAAAAGAGGAGAAGGGAAGGTAAGGGAAATGAAGAGATGTGAAGGGAAAGGAAGGGGTGTAAAGGAAAGGAAAGGAAAAGGAAGGGAAGAGAAGAGAAAAGAAATGAAAGAAAGGAAAGGGAAGGGGGGGGGAAGCGAAGAGAGGAGAAGCGATGATAAGAGAAGAGAACTGAAGGGAAGGGAAAAGAAGAGATGAGAAGAGAAGAGAAAAAAAGAGAGGAGAAGAAAAGCGAAGTAAAGCGGAGAAAAGAGAAAAAAGAAAAGGGGAGGGAAGGAAGGGGAAGGGAAGAGAAGAGGATAGAAGAGACTAAAATAAAATAGGGAAGAGAAAAGAAGAGAAGAGAAGAGAAGAGAAGAGAAGAGAAGAGAAGGGAAGAGAAGAAAAGAGAAGAGAAGGGGTAAAGAAAGGGAAAAAGGAAGAACAGAGAAGATAAAAGAAAAGGAAAATATGACGAGGGAGAGAAAAGAGGAATAAAATTGAAAGAAAACCTACACAAAAGACAGAAAGAGGGAGAAGAACAAAAAAATAAAAATAAAAAACAAAACACAGTGAAATGAAAAAGGCAAAAAACAAGATGAAAAGTGAAAGAATACCCACAGGAGAGAGAGAGGGAGAGAGAGAGAGAGAGAGAGAGAGAGAGAGAGAGAGAGAGAGAGAGAGAGAGAGAGAGAGAGAGAGAGAGAGAGAGAGAGAGAGAGAGAGAGAGAGAGAGAGACCCAGGTAGGCAGACAGACAGACAGACAGACAGACAGACAGACAGACAGACAGACAGACAGACAGATAGATAGATAGATAGATAGATAGATAGATAGATAGAGAGAGAGACCCAGGTAGGCAGACAGACAGACAGACAGATAGATAGATAGAGAGAGAGAGAGAGAGACAGAGAGAGAGAGAGAGAGAGAGAGAGAGAGAGAGAGAGAGAGAGAGAGAGAGAGAGAGAGAGAGAGAGAGAGAGAGAGAGAGAGAGAGAGAGAGAGAGAGAGAGAGAGAGAGAGAGAGAGAGAGAGAGAGAGAGAGAGAGAGAGAGAGAGACAGAGAGACAGAGACAGAGACAGAGAGAGAGAGAGAGAGAGAGAGAGAGAGAGAGAGAGAGAGAGAGAGAGAGAGAGAGAGAGAGAGAGAGAGAGAGAGAGAGAGAGAGAGCATCAACAAAAGAAAAAGAGAAAAGCCTCAATAGAAGAGAAACAGAAGAAAAAATCCTCCCCACATCTAAAAACCTGTTCCCACGGATGAGCCTCCCGTGCATGACAGCCCGGTTGCCCAGCCACACATTTCGCCAACGCTCGCCGTCAACATGGCATTGCAACCCGATACCAACCGATGCATCACGGGCGCGCCTGGTCGGTGTAAGAGCTTGTCTTTGATCTCCATTACTTCCTACTCCTGCCCGGGGGTGGAGGGGAGGGAGGGAGGGAGGGGAGGAAGGGAGGTTAGGGAGGAGAGAGAGGGGAAGGAAGAAGGGAAGGGAGGAGAGGGAGGGAGGGGAGGAGAGGG
>NC_061852.1:25575459-25580459 GCF_019202785.1 Penaeus chinensis | reverse complement strand
TCATCAAATCCACAGCGGAAGGTTATGAAATAATGCCATTAAAACTATCCGAATCGTGCCTGATTGGGTGATTGGATCTCAGTAACGTGATTAGTGTCCAGGACGCACACGGGCGCTTTCACGTGTACCCAAAGCCAAGTATACACGTATTGTGTCAGAAATATACATACTTACTTACATAGTGTGGAAAAACAATGTGTAGATACTCACACACACACACACACTCACACACTCACACACTCACACACACACACACACACACACACACACACACACACATACACACACACACACACACACATACACACACACACACACACACACACACACACACACACACATATACATATACATACATACAAACATACATATGTGTACACACACACACACACACACACACACACACACACACACAGACACACACACACACACACACACACGTACACACGCACACGCACAAACAAACAGACACACACACATATATTCATAAGAGGAGCAAGGTACATGCAATTCTTAAGCTGCTTACATCTCTACGCTGCCCAACGATCGATTTCAGGAATCCAGACGCAAAAGCCCCGAGTTTACCTGAAACAACAAAAGAAACTTGTTAGACGGAAAAATAATAGGATGCAATGCGAAATCATGCAACGGGAAAACTGGAAAGTTAATAAGGTTCCTATACTCCAATTGAAAATAATAATAATAATAAAATCCTTAAACTTTCTCTTTTCGGTCCCAGAAGAAGACAAAAATTATCGATTACATTTCAGATATCCAAATAATACCCGGGAAAACCGGACATTTTACTCGGATATTACGTATTTTCTTACATAACACTTTCTTCCCCAATAAAACCACTGTCGACCTCCAAGGACATGGATTCTATCGCAGATAAACACAAGATATAAGACGCAACATATCCTTCGTCTGATAATGAACCCGATAAAAGAACTTCAGAGAATTTTTGAGCTTCTGCATGAATAAATATTCCATTAGCAAATCAAGTATTATATGACACACATCAAAGCGACAGCAGTGTTAACAAGGGAGGCGATGCTGTGTTGAAAACTGAACAGCATTCACCAACACCCAATTAGGGGAACTTCGGTATTTTGTTATTTCTTGGGTCGTTGTGACGTATCTTTTTATCACATTTTTATCATTTTGTACTTTAATTCTAATTTCTTTAAGTTACTATGCTGTTGCTAGTGTCACTATCCTATTTTTATGATTACTTTATTCTTATGTTTTACTTATTTACTATCTTTCTTCCTTTGAGTATTGTATTTCTGGGTCATTATCAAACTTTTAGTTCTTCTCCTTATTAGTATTTATGAGTCCTTATTAACAATATACTATATTTGTAACTATAATTTCCAGATTTCTTCGTATGTTATTGGAGTCACCATTATGTCCTTCTCAGTTTCGATCCTTTGTGTTCGAGCCGGTTATTTGGATTCACATTCTGACTGCGTTTGCCGTCTGAAGCTTTTTTTGTTTTGTTTTATAGTGTTATATGATACCGATGGTAAAGACACATGGGTGAATAGTGTACACACAGGCCAGTAATCGCATTATCTTGATCCCTTATTCCCAGAAACGACAAGGTAAGTATACATACATGTCAGTTTGACGGCCATTACATTCTCACATTGTGGATATTTCTGGGAAATGATAAATCGTCAGGGGTAATATAAACTAATGTTTGTGTTCGCAACATAAAAAAATATGAATTGTGAACAGAGAGCACAAACACATAATATGGAACAAAGATACAATAGGAAGAGAATATTAATGGTGACGTTTCGAATCCAGTATGAACTCCTCTTCGGACGACGCATGGAAGCGAAGTGTATCTATTCCTCACTTTACTTCGTCTGCTTTGTTATTCTGTTCGTATTGTGACTGCGTTACATTCTGTTTACGAATTGTATAGTTAGTACTGCAAGAAGCTAAAAATGTAAGCATCACAAACAGCAGAAAACCTGCAATGATGCTAACTTTGTTTTGAAATACACGATATATGCATAGTTATTTGGAGCTATCAGAATTGTTGCTCGAACAAAACGCAAATATTTGCAACGTTCACACAGTGCAAACGAGCGGGCACTAGGGTAGCCTGTGGTCGTTAAATCGATAGGAGTATCAAAGAGTACCAACAAACACCGCTACATTCCTTATCATCTCCATTCACAACACGCCATAGCGCCTATTCAGATATCATCGTGTTTTGACGTAAATGCTATTCTGTGGTAGTAGTACGGCGGGTCTGTTAGTTGCGCTCCGGAATTTTTATGAACACTCGATAATATTTGCGGAGTTGATGGAGATATTGCATGCACACACACAATCGCGTACGCATATCCACACACACACCAATCTAAGCATATATCCACACACATTCATATCTGCGAAACCAATGCTTCACCCAAAATGTATATGAATGCAAACACACGCTTCGGATTTATATAAAAAAAAAAGGGGAAAAGATGTTGGATTAGCATAACTATTGTATGTTTAGCATCGACAGCGGACAACAATCCGGTCTCTGCAAAGTGATGTTTGATGGCCCATATATCAAGAGACATATAGTAAAACTGATCTTTGAAAATAACATTCAATATCAACAGTGAAATAAGCAGAGTTTGTTTTTTGCTTATTATTGTAATCGTGGTTACAGTTACTATTGTTTTTATTCTTAACTGATAGTGTTCTTGTTATTTTTATTTATAGTATAACTATTACCATCATCACCATCATCACTATCAATATTACTATTACTATTTTTATTAATATTATTATTACTACTACTATCATCATCATCATCATCATTATTATTGTTATTATTATCATCACCATTATTAGCACGACTATTATCATTTTTATCAGTATTACCATTATAACGAATATCATTATCATCATCATTATGAGTGTCAATATTCTGATAAGCTTTATCGTTTCTCCAGACGCTGATTTAGTTGCTTCTATATGACTAAAGAGGCTTTCCCGAATGAGTGGTAATCGATTGCATACAAAACTTCTCTTGGTATTGGCTGTAAAACATCACATCATCATCGTTATCGTCATTATCATTATCATCATTATCATTATTACTATAATCACCATCATCATCATCACAGTTATTATCATTATCTTTACATCATTATCATCCTCTTTATTTTTATCTTTATCTTTATCATTAGCATCATCATCATCATCACGATCGTCACCATCATCTACAACTTCCCCAAAAAGCATATATATATCTTTACGATTTTAATAATTTAGGAAAAGATTTGACCTGGTTGTTAGAAAATTACTATTTTTTAATATAAAAATCATCTTAAAAAAAGAAAAAAAGAAAATATAATCGACTGACCATGCACTATTTCAGTACATTTTATTGGAGTGTAAAAAATACTATTAAATTGTATTTTTTCTTTACTGATTGAGTTCATTCTTATTTATTCAAAGATAACTTGGCATACCATTTTATTGCACCATTGTTACTACCGTATCTTATAATTATTATATTATTATCTTTATTATCAGCAGTATCATCACCATGATCCTGATCATAATAATAATATAAATAATAATAGCAATAATGATAGTTACAATGATGATAAATATGATGATGATAAAGATTATTATCATTATTATTATTACTTTCACCATCATCATTATTATCACTATCATTATCATTACAGTATTATCATTATCATTATTATTATCATCATCAGCTATTGCTACTATCACCATCATCATTATTATCACTATCATTATCATTACAGTATTATCATTATCATTATTATTATCATCATCAGCTATTGCTAATATCACCATCTATCCTCCTCCTCCTCATCAATCATTTTTATTACTACTGTACTATTGCCATCACTATTATAATTTCGTTATCATTATCATAATAATTATTTTTTTTTTTCCTTTCAATACTATCCCCATCAGTATCATTATCACCTTCATCAATATATTTTCATAAACTGATAAGCAAGGATAAAGTCTACTACAAATGGTATAATTTTAATGTATAATTTTAAGTCTTCTGAAACGGGAAAACTCGGTCACATTATCATTGTCGTTTAATTTTACACTTTATTTGTCTGTCGTCATTTAAACTTTTTCTTTATCCGGTTACCGTGACTGTATTATTCAAAGTTGATTTTATATTACCTCTTTTCATTCGTCTTATTTATTTTATCTTTCTGATTATTATTACTAGTAATATTTCGTCATTGCTCATACACATTATTATTATCATCACTATCATTACAATCAATATTATTAATATCATCACTATCAATATCAATATTATTAATATTATCATTATCACTATTATTATTATATTTCATATCATTATCATTATATTCGTTTACACCCTCATTCTTAGTTGGGGAGAAAATATTTGTCTATCAACTTTTGGTTCCTTGATTGAGTCTAATAATATCTGAGTAATTGTGGAGTTTGCAGGAGTCTGGCGTTTGTATGCGATTATTAATTTTGTTAAATGCAGATAGAAAATAATATGCTATTTCAACTTTCATAACATTTTACATTCTCCATATCTTCGTACTTTCAATAAGTATTTTCACAGTATGCGAATGTTACGTAAGCGACGTCTCTTTAATTCCCTACTATTTGTACAAATAAACATGCCATAGCGAAATGCTATGGCTTTGGCCGATCGGTTAAGATGACGAAATCAATGTTTGAGACTCATGAACTTCCATCACACCCACAAGAAACTGCAACGCCATATTTTGCATGATTCCTTACCACCAGGCTCCCCCAGAGTTATATCCATTTCAATACTGACCATAAATCAGTATAAGCACTAATCGAGTCTGACCCTTTTACACACATTTCTCGTATCGACTCCAATGCCGAATTATAATGCAGAGAATATGTCAGTTTACCCTTCAATAATTCAGAAATTTCTTGGTTGAAGGTGCTTGACCATAAGCCGCCCACTCGTGCCC
>NC_061852.1:25547959-25552959 GCF_019202785.1 Penaeus chinensis | reverse complement strand
CTTACGTCCAGCTTGGTCTGTTTCTTCCCATTCTTGACTCAATTTTTTCAGCTTCTCTATATACATTTTCTTTCCGATTTTGCGTCTGCACGAAGCAATCATTCTCGCAAAACGGAAAATGGAATAAAGTTGCGGCCAGAAAATATTCCTCCCTTTCTCTGACTCTGCATTCCTCCCTTTCTCTGAGTCTTTGCATTCCTCCCTTTCTCTGACTCTGCATTCCTCCCTTTCTCTGACTCTTTGCATTCCTCCCTTTCTCTGACTCTGCATTCCTCCCTTCCTCTGAGTCTTTGCCTTCCTCCCTTTCTCTGACTCTTTGCATTGCTCCCTTTCTCTGACTCTTTGTATTCCTCCCTTTCTCTGACTCTGCATTCCTCCCTTTCTCTGACTATTTGCCTTCCTCCCTTTCTCTGACTCTTTGCATTCTTCCATTTCTCTGACTCTTTGTATTCCTCCCTTTCTCTGACTCTTTGCATTCCTCCCTTTCTCTGACTATTTGCCTTCCTCCCTTTCTCTGAGTCTTTGCCTTCCTCCCTTTCTCTGACTCTTTGCATTGCTCCCTTTCTCTGACTCTTTGTATTCCTCCCTTTCTCTGACTCTTTGCCTTCCTCCCTTTCTCTGACTCTTTGCATTCCTCCCTTTCTCTGAGTCTGTGCATTGCTCCCTTTCTCTGACTCTTTGCATTCCTCCCTTTCTCTGAGTCTGTGCATTGCTCCCTTTCTCTGACTCTTAGCATTACTCCCTTTCTCTGAGTCTTTGCCTTCCTCCCTTTCTCTGACTCTTTGCATTCCTCTCTTTCTCTGACTCTACATTACTCCCTTTCTCTGACTCTTTGCATTCCTCCCTTTCTCTGACTCTTTGCATCCCTCCCTTTCTCTGACTATTTGCATTCCTCCCTTTCTCTGATTCTTTGCATTCTCTCCTTCTTTGGCTCTTTGCATTGCTCCCTTTTTCTGACTCTTTGCATTCCTCCCTTTCTCTGATTCTGCATTCCTCCCTTTCTCTGACTCTTTGCATTCCTCCCTTTCTCTGACTCTTTGCATCCTCTCCTTCTTTGGCTCTTTGCATTGCTCCCTTTTTCTGACTCTTTGCATTCCTCCCTTTCTCTGACTCTGCATTCCTCCCTTTCTCTGACTCTTTGCATTCCTCTCTTTCTCTGACTCTGCATTCCTCCCTTTCTCTGACTCTTTGCATTCCTCCCTTTCTCTGGCTCTTTGCATTCCTCCCTTTCTCTGACTCTTTGTATTCCTCCCTTTCTCTGACTCTTTGCATTCCTCCCTTTCTCTGACTCTGCATTCCTCCCTTTCTCTGACTCTTTGCATTCCTCTCTTTCTCTGACTCTGCATTCCTCCCTTTCTCTGACTCTTTGCAATCCTCCCTTTCTCTGGCTCTTTGCATTCCTCCCTTTCTCTGACTCTTTGCATTCCTCCCTTTCTCTGACTCTTTGCATTCCTCCCTTTCTCTGACTCTGCATTCCTCCCTTTCTCTGACTCTTTGCATTCCTCCCTCTCTCTGGCTCTGCATTCCTCCCTTTCTCTGACTCTTTGCATTCCTCCCTTTCTCTGACTCTTTGCATTCCTCCCTCTCTCTGGCTCTGCATTCCTCCCTTTCTCTGACTCTTTGTATCCCTCCCTTTCTCTGACTCTTTGCATTCCTCCCTTTCTCTGTCTCTTTGCATTCCTCCCTTTCTCTGACTCTTTGCATCCCTCCCTTTCTCTGACTCTTTGCATTCCTCCCTTTCTCTGACTCTTTGCATCCCTCCCTTTCTCTGACTCTTTGCATCCCCCCCTTTCTCTGACTCTTTGCATCCCTCCCTTTCTCTGACTCTTTGCATCCCCCCCTTTCTCTGACTCTTTGCATTCCTCCCTTTCTCTGACTCTGCATTCCTCCCTTTCTCTGACTCTTTGCATCCCTCCCTTTCTCTGACTCTTTGCATCCCCCCCTTTCTCTGACTCTTTGCATTCCTCCCTTTCTCTGACTCTTTGCATCCCCCTCTTTCTCTGACTCTTTGCATCCCTCCCTTTCTCTGACTCTTTGCATTCCTCCCTTTCTCTGACTCTTTGCATTCCTCCCTTTCTCTGACTCTTTGCATCCCTCCCTTTCTCTGACTCTTTGCATTCCTCCCTTTCTCTGACTCTTTGCATTCCTCCCTTTCTCTGACTCTTTGCATTCCTCCCTTTCTCTGACTCTTTGCATTCCTCCCTTTCTCTGACTCTTTGCATTGCTCCCTTTCTCTGGCTCTTTGCATTCCTCCCTTTCTCTGACTCTTTGCATTGCTCCCTTTCTCTGACTCTTTGCATTCCTCCCTTTCTGTGACTCTTTACATCCCTCCCTTTCTCTGACTTTCTGCAGGCAGCATGGAGCAGACATCCACCGGGATAACATCTTTAGTTATATATTTTCTCCCTAAGTGATAACTCTCCCTCGATTTTCCCACCAATACACACCCCATCTTCCTTTCCTTAACCTGTCGATCTTCAATAACCTCGTACGAAAACTCGTCTGCTCTTCTCCTCTCCTTTCCCCCTTTCCTTCTTTCTTACCTTCATTCTTGCTCTCACTCTCTCTCTTTCTTACTCTCCCTCCCTCTCCCTCTCCCTGCCAAGGATGGTAAGCCGTTCCCGAAGATGATGCTCCTTCAACAACTATTCAGCTAAGTCGAGTAAGTCCTATTCCCAATGATCTTCCGCGGGATCATTGCCACTTCAGCGCTCAAGAGGAAGACCAAAATGCCTCCGGACGGTTCTCCTGACATAACAATCTTCGTCGGCCATCACACAATGGGACGATTTTATTCGCTTCTTGTCACGCGATTTAGGATCATGAGGAACAGCGGTGTTCTTGAGATTCCTTTTCTCTCTCTCCCGCCCCCCCCCCCCCCCCCCCCCCCTCTCTCTTCTTTCTCCCTCTCTCGCAACGTCTGCTTAATTCTGGAGACACTTCTCTTGTCTGAAGTTGCAAGGGATTCCTGAAAGCACTCGGAGGCGTGCAACAGACGGATCTTGGAATCCCTTGCGTAATCTGGAGCGAACGCTGAGTCCCCCGAAATTTGCATACCGAGAATCACCTTTGGCGGAAACAAGAACGAGGCTCGCGGCACAAAATCCGCGACTTCTCAAGCTCGTGCAATTCCGAAAGGATCTCCCGACAAGTCCTTCATCTCCTTTAATGCCTATCTGGCGCAGAGAATGTTTAAGCTGCGCATAAATCTGCATATTAAAGCGCGTACTATATTAATCGGATCAGTGCCCATCCGCCGACGTCGCTGCGGAGCTTCGATCTCCGGCTTGAGGTATTTCAAGGTTCGATCCCAGCTTTTAAATATTTCCCGCCGAGTCGCAGCGGCGGTGATTGGATTTCGGGAAGGGAAAAGTGGGATCAAAATTGGACCCTGAGTTGACTGAAGGGAAGAGCACTTAAGACGTCTCTCCGCATCTTGAAGGTCGTCGCTGAGCAGCAAGGCCGCGGACGGCGCTCTCGCCGGTCCTCGGGTCGACTGCGGCTCCTCCTGACCTTTCTCTCTCCCCTTTTCATTCTCTGCTTTTCTTGAATATCATTATTTTTGGTATTACTTTCTTTACTTTAATTCTTGTCCATTCCTATTTGATTCTTTCTCTTTTATGAATCCGTCTCAACACACCTATTTTTACCTCGCATTCCGTTACATATTTACAGACTTTCCTTCAGTCTTCTTCTATCTCTCATTTTCTTCTCCTCCTTCAAGGACCACACAGAAAGATATAAATGAAGAAAAAGAAGAAAAGCAAAAAATTACGAAAAAGAAAAGAAAGTGACAAAATAGACAAAAAAAAAAAAAAAAAAAAAACTTAAAAAAAATACTGATCAGTGTTGGATTCTTCATAAAAAAAAAAATATATATATTTTAACAATATGTAATATCAAATTCGAGCGCTAGATGTAAATACCACTATGAATTTGGTAACGTACGAATGGTAGAGATCTATAGTCGGGCATAATATACAGATGAAATTTGTAATGCAAATATAGATACGAAAGATTTATAGAGACAAAAATAGCCTTTGCATCTTTTCGCTTCCCAATATATGTCTTCGAGAAAAGGCTAAAAGATTCAGGGAAACAGCTAAAAAGTAACCTTACACTGCAATCGTGGGATATTTCTCTCTCTCTCTCTCTCTCTCTCTCTCTCTCTCTCTCTCTCTCTCTCTCTCTCTCTCTCTCTCTCTCTTTTTCCTTCCCTCCTTCCCTCCCTCCCTCCCTTCCTCCCTCCCTCTCTCTCTCTCTCTCTCTCTCTCTCTCTCTCTCTCTCTCTCTCTCTCTCTCTCTCTCTCTCTATATATATATATATATATATATATATATATTCTCTCCTCCCCCACTCTCATCTCTCTCTCTCTCTCTCTCTCTCTCTCTCTCTCTCTCTCTCTCTCTCTCTCTCTCTCTCTCTCTCTCTCTCTCTCTCTCTCTCTCTCCCTCCTTCCCTCCTTCCCTCCTTCCCTCCCTCCCTCCCTTCCTCCCTCCCTCCCTCTCTCTCTCTCTCTCTCTCTCTCTCTGTCTCTCTCTCTCTCTCTCTCTCTCTCTCTCTCTCTCTCTCTCTCTCTCTCTCTCTCTCTCTATATATATATATATATATATATATATATATATATATATTCTCTCCTCCCCCACTCTCATATCTCTCTCTCTCTCTCTCTCTCTCTCTCTCTCTCTCTCTCTCTCTCTCTCTCTCTCTTTATCTGTCTCTTTCTGTCAGATTTTTTCTCACACTCTTCGTCTTCGTCTATTTTGTCACTTTCTTCTCTTTTTCGTACTTTCTTGCTTTTCTTCTTTTTCTTCATTTATATATTTCTGTGTGATCCTTGAAGGAGGGGAAGAAAATGAGAGATAGAAGATCGCTAGCTTATGTATAGAGAAACACTTCTAGTATCTTTATGATAAAGCCATCTTAATAACAACACATGTATAGTGTTGAGATGATGGATGGCCTGCATGTCATAGCCTCAAGATGATGCAAAATAGAT
>NC_061852.1:25527959-25540459 GCF_019202785.1 Penaeus chinensis | reverse complement strand
CGATCCCTTCCATACTCTTCCTTCTTTTTGCCTTCTTCTTCCTTCTTCCATAATTTCACCTTCTCTCTCCACTTTCTGCGAATATTTCATTTTATTTCGCAAACGAAAGAGAAAGAGAGAGAAAAGAGACGAGGGAGGAAGATATGCAAAGAAGTAGAGTTTAATTAAGGAGGAGGAGGAGGAGGAGGAGGAGGAGGAAGGGGAAGAACGGGAGGAGAAGGAGAAAGAGCAGTAAGGAGGAGTAGGGAGACGAGCGGGAAGGGAAAAATCAGAAAGCGAACAAAAATCAAGAGGAAAAAATAGGAGGAGGAAGTAAAACATAAAGAGGGAAAGAAAGAAAGAACGAAAAAATAGAAAAAGGGGGAAAACAAGAGAAGGGTGAAGAAGGAAAAGGAGGAAAGACTCACCTGAATCAAAGGGTAAAATGAAATAACTCGAGATTTCCAGGTGACAGCATGCAATAGAAGAACACAGTGAAAGTGATGCATAAAGGCAACTAGAAGAAGAGGCACAACTGGAGGGCGAAAAGTGCTTAAAAATCCCCGATATTAATGAGAGCGAGGAAGGGGAAAAGCCAAAACGGAGAGAGACGGAGCGAGGGGAAACGGGGAAGATAAATAGTATATGAAAAGGCGATGAAAGTTTGCGCAGATGTGTGGACAGGTGTTAGAACGAAGGAGGGGGTAAAGTAGGGGAAAGGAGTGGTTGAAGAAAGGTAGGGGAATAAAGGAGGGAAAGGGGCATAGCGGAGAAGAGGGGAATACAAAGACAAGGAGGGAAGAGACAAAGTTGTGTGGACGGAAAGTGAAATGGTAGAAAAAAAGGAAAGCGAAGACAGGAGAGAAGAGAGGACATGGGAGAAGAAAGAGGTGGAGAGACAGAAAGAAAAAGAAAAGTGTTAAGGAAAATATGCAAAGAAAATAAAATAGGAAAAACAGAGACGTAACAAGTAAAAAAGAGAGAGGTATAAAAAGAAGGCGAATATGAAGTCAAGGAAAACAAAAAGTGTGCGAAAAAAGGAAAAGAAAAGAAAAGTTGAGGAGAGGGGAAGGAAGGCACAAAGGAGAGAGGGAAGGTCAGACGGAGAAGGAAAAAGGAAAAACCCTTGGAAGAGCAACAAGCAGAGAGAAGGACTAAGGAAGCAGGAACCGAAAAAAAAGTACTAGAGAGGAGCACTAAAATAAATAAATAAATAAATAAAATAAAGAATAGAAGAAGAGGGAAGGCTGAGTAAGGTAAAACATAATGAGAGGAGAAAATGGCAAAAACATAGGAAAACACAACAGGAGGAAAAGAAAAACAAGTAGAGGAGAAAAGGGAGAAAAGAACAATACGAAGATGGGAAGAGAAGGGTAAGAAAACAACATTTAGAGGGGAAAAGAAGAGAGAGGAAACAACACGAAAAGGGGAATAACGACAAGGGAATACAACACAAAGAAAATAGATAGGGAAAAGAGAATACAACACGAAGAACAGTAAATGTGAGAGGGAAAACAAGGAGGAAAAAGGGAAAGGGGAAAGATACGAAGAGGAGAGATGAGGAATTGGAAATGACACGAAAATGGGAAGAAGTAAACTTGAAAAGGCAGAAGAGAGGAGAGGGGAAAAAAGGAGGTGAGAGGGAGAGGAGAAGAAAAAAACGCAAAGGAAAGAGAAAAAGAAACTTCACGTAAAGGGAGAAAAGAAAAGTGAAACACGACGAAGAAGGGAAAAGAAGAGAGGGAGAGCAACGCAAGGAGGAGGAAATAAATAGAAAACAACAAGAAGAGGGGAAATGGGAGAGGGTTAAAAACACGAAAAGAGGGAGAGGGGAGAGAGAAAACAAGAAGAGAAATGAAAAGCGGGGAATCAATCTCTGCATTACATGGCTTTCTCTCCAGTTGGTACTTGTCATTGTTTTAATTGGAATAATCTCCTAATGGGTTTCTTGCTACGCTGGCCACTGCCGGAGCTTGCGTCAAATTAATGCGTTATTTCTAATTAGTGCGGAGCCCGTTTCATTTCAGACTGGGGATCAACATTCACAGGAGATGAAGAAAGTGTACTAAGTATATAAGTATGTTCATATGAATATTGTTTTTATCATCTACATCTTTATTGTCATTCTTATGTTAATTAGCACCTTGTCTACAAAACAAAAACAAACAAACAAACACATTTCTCTTGTTTGAGTAAAGAAACAAAACTTGTCGTGTTTGTAAATAAACTGCCACGTGGGAAGTAAGCTGGCGGACCAAAACATTAGTGGACAATGCTTAGCAACTGCCGTAGACAGTGAAAAAACGTTTACAGACAAAGAAATGAAACTGTCTCTTTCTTATCACAAAAAGTGTGTGACAATTGCAATTGATCAAATCACAAGTACGTCATCCTTCTTGGAACAACAGCGACAACACTCAATAACAATGATCTAACAGAAGCATACTTTAGTCCACAAATACAGACACAGACAGATATACATACACACGGATACACACACACATATAGAAACATATGTAGCCACACACACACACACACACACACACACACACACACACACACACACACACACACACACACACACACACACACACACACACACACACACACACACACACACACACACACACGCACACACACACACACACATACACACACACACACACACACACACTTAGAAAGAGAGAGAGAGAGTTCATGAAAGACGAAGAAGTGGATGACGACGAGCCTAAAGTGGTTCATAATGAAAAGAGAGTAACACTAGCAGTGCACGTTAAGGGGAAAGTGATTTTTTTGAAGTTGGGGGGAGACTAATTAGAGTGGAGAAGGGAAGTTGACAACTCAGGGAATGGGGGTATGAGGGGGGGGGGGACACAGCGGACGAGGGATAAGGGATAACTGATGTTCATATACGCACACGCACGCACAAACACTAACACATATACGCTAACAACAATTTAAAATAATAATAATAATGATAATAACAATAATAACAATAACAATAATGATGATATTGATAAGAAGAATGATAATGATATTGATAACAAGAATGATAATGATATTGATAACGATCAAAATATATTAATAATAATAATAATGATATTAACAATAATAATAACAATAATAACGATAATGATAATGATGATGATAACAACAACAACAATAAGAAAAACAATAATGAGAGTAATAATGATAATGATAATAGTAATAATTATAATCAGAATGATAATAATAATTATAATCATACCAAAAATAATAACAACAAAACAACAACAAAACAACAACAATAATAATAAAAACAATAACGAGAAGAGTAATAATAATGGTAGTGATAATGATGACGAAAATTGGCCAAGGAATAGTAAGAATTACAAGGAAAAAAGGCGAATTAAGAGAGAGAGAAAAAAAAAAAGAAGAGAAGAGGAGAAAAGATAGGAAGAAAGGCGAATTAAGGGAGAGAGAGAAAAAAAAAGAGAAGAGGAGAAAAGATAGGAAGAAAGGAGAGGAAAGAGGAGACAGAAAAATAGTATGTGGAGGAGGGGAGAAGAACGGGGAAAAACAAAAAGGACAGAAAAGTAAGAACAAGGGAGGCTGGATAAAAGAGAGGGAAGAGGAAGAGGAAAAGGAGGAAGTGGTGGTAGTGGAGGAGGAGGAAGGGGAGGAAGAGGAGGAGGTGGAGGAGGAGGAGGAGGAGCAGAAGGAGAAGAAGGAGGAGGAGGAGAAGGAGGAGGAGGAGGAGAAGGAGGAGGAGGAGGAGGAGGAGAAGGAGGTGGAGGAGCAGGAGGAGGTGAACGTGGAGGAAGAGGGGGGAAAAGGGAGAAAGAAAACACGAAAGTGAAAGTAGAAGAGAGAGAGAGAGAGAGAGAGGGAGGGAGGGAGGGAGGGAGGGAGGGAGGGAGGGGGGAGGGAGGGAGGGAGGGAGGGAGGGAGAGAGGGAGGGAGAAAGAGAAAGAGAGAGAGAGAGAGAGAGAGAGAGAGAGAGAGAGAGAGATAGATAGAGAGAGAGAGAGAGAGAGAGAGAGAGTGAGAGAGAGAGAGAGAGAGAGTGTGTTAAAAACACACACACAAAAAAAGGGAAAAAATAAAGAAAGAGAACACCGGACGAATAACAGACAACGCGAACAAGGAGAGGAATAATGGAGGAGAAAAAATGAAAGGAAAGAAAGTATAAAACAGTAATATACCATTAGGAAGAATACAACGATGTGGAGAAGGAGAAAGGAGAGTGAAAAATAGACCAGAGAGAGAGAAAAGAGGAGAAGGAGGAGGACGCGACAACAAGGGCCGATTAGAGGGTCAGTCAAGAGGAAATAACGTTGGAATCAATAGGCGAAGAGGCAGGTGAGGTGCAGACTCTTGAGCCGGCAGGAGAATGGGGTGGTGGAGAGGGAGGAGGAGGAGAAGAGGCTAGAGAAGAGGTAGGGGAAGAGGTGGAGGAGAAGGAGGAGGCGGATTTGGAAGAGGACGAGGAGGAGGAGGAGACGGATTGGGAAGAGGACGAGGAGGAGGAGGATGTAGAGGAAGAAGAGTAGGAGAGGGAGGAGAATGGGGTGGAGGAGAAGGAAGAGCAAGAGAAAGAGGAGGAGGGAGGAGAAAAAAAGAGAAAAGGAAGAGGAGGAAATGGAGGAGATGCAGGAGGAAGAGGAGCAGGATTAGAAGGTAAGAGGAAAGGGAATGAGGATTAGAAAAGAAGGAAGAGGAGGGGGAAGGAGGAAGAGGAGGGGTAGGAAGAGGAGGAGGAGGGGTAGGAGGATTAGGAGGAGAGGTGGTGATACTGGTGGAAGAGGAGGAGTGGGAAGTGGAAAAGGAAGAGAAGGAGGAGAGGAGTAGGAGGTGGAAGAGGAGGAGGAAGACGAGGAGTAGATGCTGGTGGAAGAGGAGGAGTAGATGGAGAATGAGGAGGTGGAGGAGGCAAAAGAGAAGAAGAAGGAGGCAAAGGAAGAGAGTAATTGGCCCTTTAGAGAGGGGACTTGGAATACATTAAAACTGACACATAGCAGAGTTAACAAAAATATCATAAAATCAGAAAATAAGTATGAAGACTCCTTGTAAAAAGTGTATTTAATAATCAACACTAATAAAGTTCGGCGCCCTATGTATGTGTTTGTGCGTGTCTGTGTGTGATATATATATATATATATATACATATATATATAATATATATGTATATATATATATGTATATGTATATGTATATGTATGTATGTATGTGTATATATATATATATATATATATATATATATATATATATGTATCCGTTAAAGTATAGGGGCAAGGCTATCATACTATTGGAAGACTCCTACCAATGCCAGGTGAGGACCACACTTTTCCGCAGATCTACTTTATTGGAGATGCTGATTCACAGGCCTCACGTCGCCAGCAGGCTGTCCCAGGAACCAGGCTTGATCTTAATCGCCGATTACAGGGTATGCTAAATGGATTTAAACCTTCGAAAATGCATTTGAAAACCCACCCGCCAGAAATTTTGACATTGCCATCAACCCTGATAGGATCCTAACTAGTGAGCTTTGTAGACGCTTCAATGCTCCAGCTGTTGTAGAGTTTGCTGCTGTCGTTGCTGGCCATAATGAGGGAGACCGTGACATTGTCATCCGCCATCGTGATGAAGGTCTTGAGTGATTCCAGACACAGGACGAGCATATGATGGTCTCCAGTACCCACTCTTATAAAGAAAAGGGGAAGATGGTTACCACTGGGAGCTTTGTCTAGTAGGGCCAAATGGTGAGCCTACAAACAAGGTCTTCACACAGGCTAGAGCTAAAACTTGGTGACCTATTATCCTGCTGCGCAACCTTAACCCACTAAAGCTCTACAATGGCAATCGACTGACGGTCAAGCCTCACATCATTGAGGCAACCGTAATGACTGGAACAGGAAATACCCACAGACCTGCCATTTGAATTCAAGCGACTCCAATTTCCAATCAGACTAAGCTTCGCAATGGCAATCAACAAGGCTCAGAGTCAAACCCTGAAGGTCTTAATCTCAAAACACTTTGCCTCTCCCATGGACAATTATATGTTGGATGCTCCAGGGTTAGCTCTCCAAACATCCTCTTTGTTCTTGCTCCAGAGAGAATAAAACAAATATTGTTTACTTAGAGGCTCTTACAAGCAAAAAATGTATTATGAATAAAACATTTTCACTTTTTCTTGATTGGTAGAATTTATCTTCGTAAAGAAAACAAAGTCTGTAAATAAAAAAAAAAATATATATATTATTTCTTATTTTTTTTTTATCACATAAGCGATTGCGGAAAGCTTAAGGTGAGCGAAACGAGCATACCCGCAGCCAGCCGGCTAGTAGTTCAATATTTCTGGAAATAGAATAGAGACTTCTAACCGACGGAATTTATAAAGAAACGATTGATCTCGCTGGGAATCTGTTACATACGCGGGGTTAAGACAGCAAAACAGTCTTGTTAACACAAAGTGCACAACTTGAGTAGGCCAAGTCTTCCTACTTCAGAACTTCAAATGTACTTACATGTTCTCTTGCTTTTACTTACAGGTTTCTCTCATAAGACGTTGCAGAGGAAATTATAATGCTACAGTAAACAATTCATGTATATTACTCAATATAGTAGTGCAAGAAGATAACATCATAAAACTATAAGACAGGGAGGAAGAGACAATAAACTTTGCTGGAATTATTGACGGTTTACTCAACTGTTTTAGTTTATTCTGTTAAGCACGCAACCACAGCTTTAAGCATTGACGACCTGCTTGTTGATGGTTTTGGTGTGTGTGTTTGTTATGTGAAAAGCGCGCGTAGAAGTCGACGAGGTGCTCCGAAGGAAGTAGTTGTGGAAAACTGAAGTGGTGGCGTTTGAAAGAGGCATAGACAGCAGCAGTAGCAGCACATTTCTTTCCATCTATAAACTGACTACCCCAAAAGATAATATCTAGGTTACTACATATCAACTTGGTATTTTTTATTTGGTTATTTTATTCGTTAATTAATATAATGCAGACTTGGCGCATTCCGGAATATCTAAAAATATGAAACCGATCATTTGGTTAAGGATGGCAATATATCAATGTTGAATAACTATGAGAAGTTGCGATATCCTTCCCCAAAGGTGATGCATGTATGCCCAGAGACAGACAGTGGAATCCCACAACCCCACGACAGTGGCTGGACCTATAAGAACGTGAACTCTACATCATTGAACGTTTACAACTACATGTTCGAAGTGCCGCTGTAAAGTAGAAAAGAGCGAATAAGAAAAGTGAACATTGTGATACGACCGTGAAGTGCATGAACAGAAGGAACTGAGGAAGTGATTTTGATTTTTTTTCATACGGGTTTTATGAGCGTGTTACAGAATATTAATAAAAAAATCTTTAATCAAGGTTGCATAGGCAGTATATTGAATACTGATTAACCTACACATAACAGGTAAAAAGTAACTGTTCAATTTTAGATAATATTCATGCTGAAATCTAAGAAATCTTTAAAAAATAATAATAATAAAACGAGAGGGCATTTATCCAGTAGAGTTAACTACATTTAAAGTTAAATTCACATACTATTTCAGATGTTTTTTTTTTTTTTTTAGATATTAGGAACGTTTAAATACCGAAATGGGAGTTATTGTGAAAGACGTGATCTCGAAAAGTTATTTATCTTTTATTTATTCATTTTATTGCAAGTCTCGAAAGTAAATGATTAAGGTTTAGATTTTTTCACTGAAGCCCATTCTTTTCAACCACCGATATCTAAATATATTCCTGTGAATGCCGAGAACGATAAAAATCCAAGGATATCTGCAAAAATAATGTCTTAATGTAAAATACCCTTACATATTCCATACCTTATTATCTTATATACTTACACTAATTAGCTTTGCCTTTCACGAAGCATTTATATACTCAATCTGTTCTGTGAATATTTTGGTCTCTGTTAGTGACTAATCTTTCCCTATTCATAGTAAGTTTCTTAATTTAACCCACTTACTGACTTCAGTTAAAGTTGAGAGAAAAGGATCACATAGGGAGGTTCAGTTAATGCAAATGTTTAATAACTTTCTAAAATTCATGACACGAACCACACAAAAAAATAACAATGGTCACGGCGTAGATCCCAGTGGAACACCATACTTTCAGTCACATTTTCCCACGGAACTGAACACACTGTCTCTGATTACTCAAAAGTAATGAAAATAAAAAGCGATTAACGACACTCATACCATGTTGCTGTAATTTGTCACGTGTTTCTGCTTTTCCAGGTCCATAAAAAAATAGTAAATTCACTTCTATTAAAAGATTCCAGCGCATATCATTGAAATTAGCTGACAAATATGAAGAGTTAACACGTGTTTAATACTCCGGCACTTTACTGCAAGAGGACGATGATGAGGAACAAACTTGGTCTCACCATCCTTAAAAAATCAAGGGTAATCTTTGCGGCTTTCAAAAGGTCTGGGAATATTCTCATGTTCAGACATTAAAAATGTGGATGGGAATTTACGGCAGTATTAACCACACTGATTGGATATTGATCATACCCCGGAGGAGTGATCTGCATTTAACTGATTATTTTCCTCGCCTGTTTCGATGTCAGTCGTTCAATTAGGACACATTATATTTCTATTAGAAAATCTCCCAAATTAGGGGTCAGTCATCATGGGATTTAGCGGCCAGATTTTTCCTACATTTACGAGGTAATGAGGTTGATGGGATATAGATTCATTTCTTTAGTGTTGATACCATTAAATGTAAATAAATCTGTTACTTTATTTCCGGCTTTCTAAAATGTTTCATGCAAATTTTCTGGTATTTTTTGTCTTCTCTTGGATTGGAAAGAATCTGCCATAGCATGCATCAAATTAGGTATGAAATTAAACGAGATTTAGGTCTTTATCTGAATCACGAATTTCTGACTAACGTTTCGAAGATAGCCTTTTAAACACCGAGAATTAGGTTCGCTACACCTTACACTTAATACTGTTGTCCTCCAACATATCGGAAAATATTAGAGGATGGTCATTGATAACGCAATCGAGTATTCGATTTCTAGCACATCTGACGATACTACTTGTACATTAGTGATCTGCGCATGAGGCTGAGATTGCTGCTTTGTTAACAACATTCATAAATTAATAAGCTTGCACACGTGTAAAGCGCTGTGATATAAAGGCCAGTTTCATATAATAAAAGATCAAAATCGCCTCATTTTATTTTCTCCACCTGCCAGTTCCAGGATATACTTTAATGATTCCATAAAAGTGAGAACACTAGCATTATAATCAGGTGAGAGCCATTATGTTTTTCGATGACCTGAACTTAATTACCTAATTAAGTTATCTCTGTCTGCGTATAAGTCGTATGCAAGGCTGCACCGCCACCTGAGTGTGATCGATGATACAGAGTCAAATCATTTTGTACATGGATAGAGAGATAAGCCGAGTGAGAGAGTGAGCGAGTGAGAGAGAGAGAGAGAGAGAGAGAGAGAGAGAGAGAGAGAGAGAGAGAGAGAGAGAGAGAGAGAGAGAGAGAGAGAGATGAGAGTGGGGGAGGAGAGAATATATATATATATATATATATATATAGAGAGAGAGAGAGAGAGAGAGAGAGAGAGAGAGAGGGAGGGAGGGAGGAAGGGAGGGAGGGAGGGAAGGAGGGAGAGAGAGAGAGAGAGAGAGAGAGAGAGAGAGAGAGAGAGAGAGAGAGAGAGAGAGAGAGAGAGTGAGAGAGAGAGAGAGAGAGAGAGAGAGAGAGAGAGAGAGATAGAGAGAGAGAGAGAGAGAGAGAGAGAGAGAGAGAGAGAGAGAGAGAGCAAGAGAGAGAGAGAGAGAGAGAGAGAGAGAGAGAGAGAGAGAGAGAGAGAGAGAGAGAGAGAGAGAGAGAGAGAGAAATAGAGAGAGAGAGAGAGAGAGAGAGAGAGAGAGAGAGAGAGAGAGATAGAGAAAAACATGAGAATGAAGAAAAAGCAAGAAAAAAAATCACCGAGTGTGAGAGAGAGATAGTAAAAAAAATTAAGCTTTTAAATCACGTTGCCAAAGGGGGTAAACGAGAGTGAGGTAAAAGGATTAAAGAAAATGTGTGAGTATTTAGCTACTGGGGTAGGGGTAAGGAGGGTGGAAAATGCACGTGGTGGGGGTGGGCGTTATGAGGACAGGCGGTGATGCGAGGGGAGTGTGGAAAAGAAGGAGAGGAAGCGAGGGAGGGAGGAAATGAGATGGGAGAGAGGAAGAGAAGGGTGGGAGAGGGCGAGGGCGAGGGATAAGCGAGGGGCAGGGGGAAGAGGAAGAGGGTGGAATATCAAGAGAGAACAAGGGAGGAAGGAAAGGAAGAGAGGGAAAGAGAAAGTGAAAGAGAGAGAGAGAGAGAGAGAGAGAGAGAGAGAGAGAGAGAGAGAGAGAGAGAGAGAGAGAGAGAGAGAGAGAGAGAGAGAGAGGGAGAGAGAGAGAGAGCGAGCGCAACGGCGTGAGAAGGTACATTGACAAAAGGGGAGAGGAGATGATGAAGGAAAGACAACGAGATATAGAATTGGAAAATGAAGGACAGAGAGAGAGAGAGAGAGAGAGAGAGAGAGAGAGAGAGAGAGAGAGAGAGAGAGAGAGAGAGAGAGAGAGAGAGAGAGAGAGAAATAAGGAGACAGGAAGCGCCTTTAGCAAATATATTTCATAAAAATCGAGTTACAGCAACTGTGAATGCTATTTATCATATACATATAAAAGTGTAGATGCAAACGTGTAGTTGGCGTTATTACTTTCCTAAATGAAAATGGTTAAGCGCACCATCAAGCAACAAGAATACAGATAAAAGACAGACTGCTGAAATTACTGCCGTTGATGGAAATGAGGAAACGACCTCGGAAGTAGGCAACGACTCGTGAAAATGAATGAATAACGGTAAAGGGAAATGCGTAAAGGTCTGGAAACAGTTGATGAGCACTGCGGGGAAATGTCGGTAAGGATGTTAATGGCTTTTGACAACAGAGACGAAATGTTAATATGCTGATGACTAGCGGTGATGGAAAACAGTTAAAGTTGAAAAGTAAATCAAAGGGATAGCAGATTATATTGTTTAAAGTTACCTGCATATGTTAACAGAAAAAAACCGATTAGTATTCACCTTTTCTTGCAGTGAACGAAATCCAATGTTCCATATGGACTTTAAAGAAAAATAAACGGTCATGTTGATACATAGCCGAAAACCATATGACACCAGGCCATGATTCCGGACAGAGAAAGACAAGAGACGATACAAAACGAATAAGCGATAAGTTAAACAAACCAACAGCGGGAGAAAACAATCCAACTGAAAATAAGCTCCGGAAAATATACAAATGAACGGCGCGTTTGGCAGACGAAGCGCACGCGGGCCGAGGATCTGCGTCACTTTCCCAATATCACACATTTTTCCCCCTCAATTTCGTAACAACACCTTGTAAGTCCCAAGAAGTTCGACGTGAGATGACTAAACTTTCGACGAAAAAATATCGAAAGATTGCCAACACAGAGGTTTAATATTGCGTTAAAGGACTGACAGACGTAAGGAGGAACAAATGAGAAGCGGAGGAAAGGCCGCGTTGCTCGTCCCTTGTTGTCGGCGCACACACGCGCCATCTGTCTCCCTCGAAGCGCCTTTTCTTCTTATGCAGCGGGAAAGACGGACGAGAAGAACGCGGGTGTTCTCTCAGGCGCGATGAATGCTCAGAGCGCGCTTGCTGTTGTGTGCCTTCGTGTGTACATATATATATATATTTTTTTTTATGGGTTCTCAGGTCTTGTATGTATGTGTTGGTATCTATGTCTCTGTATCTGCATCGGTGTCTGTATCTATATCTGTATTTACATCTATTATCTATATCCATATATTTATCTCTCTCTATATGTAACTATACCCATATCTTCCATCTATATCTATATGTACGTGTATGTGAGTGTATGTACCATTTTGAGGATATCACAAGAAAATAACTACTTACAGAGCTTTCCTCACAGCTCGTGGGATGAAAAATGCAAGCAGGGGGAAATACTGAGGCTTTTGACTTTGACTTTTGTATCGAAAAAATGTAGTGAAAATGAACAGCAACGTGTATAAAAAAAACGTACCTTATCAAAATTATCACTGATACCAATAAAATAGTGGGTTAATTTTGATAAAACCTCTTTAGTATAGTAAATCGTCAAGGAATTTGAAATATACAGCGATATTGCTGATTTACAAGGACGGAAAAAAAACATTAAAGGACTAAAGACTACGGGTTTTATGAGCGTGTTACAGAACCTTTATAAAAACTCTTTAATCAAGGTTGCATAGGCAGTATATTGAATACTGATTAACCTACACATAACAGGTAAAAAGGAACTGTTCAATTTTAGATAATATTCATGCTGAAATCTAAGAAATCTTAAAAAAAAATAATAATAATAATACGAGAGGGCATTTATCCAGTAGAATTAAATACTTTAGAGCAGGAAGGTTGTGCAAGTTAAATTTACATACTATTTCAGATTTTGTTTAGATTTTAGAAACGTTTAAACACCGA
>NC_061852.1:25520459-25522959 GCF_019202785.1 Penaeus chinensis | reverse complement strand
ATCAAGGAGTCTCCAGGAAACTAATAACTGAGAGCCACGAAACCAACAAAGAACTAAGAAAACCGCCAGAGTTAAGATAACTAAGAACTAACGGCCGTATCATTAAAAAAAAAAGTTAAAGATCCCTTTCCAAAAATATGGTATTCCAGAACGCCACTTTCCCCATTCCACATGCTAAACCCTTTCGTAAAGCGTGAGCATTGTTGGAACGTTGGGTTTTTAGCAAAAAGGCGGGGGGGGGGGGGGGGGTAGCCTTACGTGAATACTTTTGACACTATTTTCTTTTAGAGTTTGTTTAGAACTCTGTATGTTTTGTAAGTGATTGCAGAAAGCTAAAAATTAACACAAGGTTGCGGAAGATGAAGGCAAATGTTTATATACACAATTATATATTTTTGTTTTTAAAGTCTGCATATTTACGTGCTGCGAATTAGTCAACGAAAACAGGGGTGCTAGTTATCTTTCAAGCAACAGTATAACAATGTTACTCGATGAATTAAGTAAATATTGCTGAATAATACCTATATGCATGTATATATATAAACTTTGGTATGCATATCAACTTTCAAATAACCACAGCAAATTTGTTCTGAGATTGTCAACGTAATGGCAATCCAATAGACACTTACATAGGATAAAATAAATATGCCTTGCACTCCATCCAAAGGTATTTTAAATTTCATGTGGTTTGTACTGGATGCCCTAAAACCATATGATAATAATAATCAATTAAGAATAAATGGTAGATATTTGTTATGCATTGGCCTGTGGACTTGTAGGTATGGGGGCCATGGTAATTTAATGCATTACCTTTATGTCAATAATGGAATAAGAAAATCTATTTAGATATTGTAACTGTTACAGTATACACATACACATAAACATAAACACACACACTCATACACACACACACACACACATATATATATATATATATATATATATATATATATATTGCTACACACACACACATATATACATATCAATTATTGGGTAAGTCAAACCTAGATACGGTAGTGAGTGAGTCTAGCGTAGATATGATGGTGAGCTGAGAACCACCAACAATGATTACCTACCCAACTACACCCCTGGGGAAGGATCATGGGTCAGCCACCCCAGTATATATAATATATATATGTAAATATATATATATATACATATATATATATATAACGAGAGAGAGAGAGACAAAGAGAAAGAGAGAGAGAGAGAGAGAGAGAGAGAGAGAGAGAGAGAGAGAGAGAGAGAGAGAGAGAGAGAGAGAGAGAGAGAGAGAGAGAAGCCTACATACTGGTTATACATAATAAGAAAAAAAAAAATATATATAATGTTAATATTTCATACGTATTATAATTAATGCATATTATATTATTGTTTTTTTAAATGCTGAAGGCGCTTCAGTGAAAGAAAATTTTAACTTTTATGTCACTGCATGTTATATATCATTTAATCATATTGTCCTCATCAGCTTCCATTATAATATCAGTTGCAGTCGAGCGGAGAGCCACGAGCAACACGCGGCTTGGTCGTCTAAATCACCTATATGTTGCGGTCCACTTATATTCGATTATATTTTTCCCATATTTGTGGCCAAACTTTATTGTGCAAAATGAATATTGCATAATGATATTAAGTTCAGTATTATGAACCAGACAGGATTACACACATTTTGCGATATGTAATCATTTATTTTTACGAATTCTGCTCGGACTGCCAACCGCTCCGGCAAATCGGGAGCTCTGTGGCCTTTGTTTCGGGATGTGGAAAGATTAAGGTTCCTTCCACAAGAGTAGCACTTGAGGAAAGCGTTTCGGGACCCTTCCTGGGTTGTCATAAGACGACCGTAAGATTTTTATATGTTCTGGAAAATTATGAACTAACAAATATCAAAAACTAACTGCGGAGATCTTACAACCTACATCAATATGAGTAGTCACATGAACATTAAGAACAGATAAATCATTGATGATTTATAATTAAGAGCTAAAAATGTTAGCCGGAAACTAAGAACCTGAAAATTCTTAACCAAATACCTGAAATTTGAGAATCATATCTTATAATTATTGTAAGCACCAAGAATCAGAAAATTTAGAACCAATGAAGGAACTGCAAATCGTATTCAAGAATGTAATGCCCTAAGAAAATGGGACAATAAACCCGAGACCAGAGAACCAAGATTTATTATGGAACCAACAACCCTTCAAGGAGCCAGCAGACCGCTAGACACCCAGTAGCCGACCTGGTAACAAATAAAGCAATACTCATAGCAGGCTCCGCCCCCTCCGGCATGATACCACATGTTGTCTAGTTCCTTTGATCGTAGAAACAATATTTCTGTAAACCAAATATTGTAAATCCAAATATTGAAAAACAACATTTTAGCTGTTTACTCAGCCGTAACATGTCATGCTGTATTTCGTTCACATTGCATTTCACGCTTTCCTAATTTGATTAATTAGATATGGGGGGGTGGGGGGAAGATAAAGATTATTGTGGCCAC
>NC_061852.1:25507959-25510459 GCF_019202785.1 Penaeus chinensis | reverse complement strand
GGCAGAGAGGGTAGAAAAGAGAGGACAGAGGGAGGCACTAACTCGGAAGGGGAGGCTGAGCGGGGAGAGGAATATGAAAAGGGAAAGACAAACATGATTTGGCGTATGGGAAAAGGGGAATGTGGAATCATAAAAAAAGGGGGATTCAAGCAGAGACATAGAGTAACTTGAAGCAAAACGAAAAGGCAGATCGGTGACGTGTAAAGAGAGAGACAGTTAAAATTCGGAAATATAAAATAAAGAGAGAGAGAGTGAGTTGAGTGAGTGAGTGAGTGAGTGAGTGAGTGAGTGAGAGAGTGAGTGAGTGAGTGAGTGAGAGAGTGAGTGAGTGAGCGAAAGACTGAGTGAATGCGAGAAAAGACTAAAATGTATTAGACAGAATATGGAATGCAGAAAGGAGAGGGGAAGTGCGAAGAAGGGAAGAGAGAAGAGGCGAAGAGAGAAGAGGGGAAGAGAGAAGATGGTAAGAGAGTAGAGGGGAGAGAGTGAACGGCAGCTGCTTCCTTACATAATTGGTAATATCCCGTGGCTGAACATGGCTGCGGCGGGTGTGACATGCCGTTGTCGAGAGGGGGGAGGGGGGGAGAAAGGGAGGCAGAAAATGAAGATGGGGGAGGTGAGAGGGTATGCAGAGGGGAAGAAACGGAAAAATAATTAAGTGATAAAAAAACTATTCATAAACAGATAGATACATATATTAATAGACACTATATCTAACAATATATAAAGCGCACGTCGCCTTGAAAAAAGGCTAAAAAAAAAAATCACTCCGCCTCCCTAAAATTACGGTGCGGACAGTTTTTTTTTTATATATGAATATACCCTGATGAAACGGGGTGCGTCAAGTGCGCCAGTGCGTCCTACATACCGTCAAATAGGTAGGTATATTGATAGAAAGACAGAGGCACAAGGAGAGAGAGAGAGAGAGAGAGAGAGAGAGAGAGAGAGAGAGAGAGAGAGAGAGAGAGAGAGAGAGAGAGAGAGAGAGAGAGAGAGAGAGAGAGAGAACGAGAGAGAGAGAGAGAGAGAGAGAGAGAGAGAGAGAGAGAGAGAGAGAGAGAGAGAGAGTGAGAGAGAGAGAGAGAGAGAGAGAGAGAGAGAGAGAGAGAGAGAGAGAGAGAGAGAGAGAGAGAGAGAGAGAGAGAGAGAGAGAGAGAGAGAGAGAGAGAGAGAGAGAGAGAGAGAGAGAGAGAGAGAGAAAGAAAGAGAGAGAGAGAGAGAGAGAGAGAGAGAGAGAGAGAGAGAGAGAGAGAGAGAGAGAGAGAGAGAGAGAGACGAAGATGGAGAAAGACAAAAAGAAAGAGAAAGATAAAAAATAAAATAAAAACAGGAACACAATAACAACGTGAAAAAGAAAGATAAAAAAATAAGAGAGAGTAAGAAAGTGAAAGAGGGGAAAAATAAGAGAGGGATAAAAAGGAAAAAGAGCAGACAGGCAGTGAAGGCGGGGAAAGTAATCACCCAAGTTCTTACATCGCTTGTTTAAGATGTTGAGGCTAAGCTGGAGGAGAGGGGAAGGGAGGGGCGAGGAGGAGGAGGAAGAGGAAGAGGAGGAGGAGGAGGAGGAGGAGGAGGAGGAGGATGGGCGAGGAGGAGGGGAAGGGAGGGGCGAGGAGGAGGAGGAAGAGGAAGAGGAGGAGGAGGAGGAGGAAGAGGAGGAGGAGGAGGAGGAGGAGGAGGAGGAGGGGGAGGATGGGCGAGAGGAGGAGGGGAAGGGAGGGGCGAGGAGGAGGAGGAAGAGGAAGAGGAAGAGGAGGAGGAGGAGGAGGAGGAGGAGGAGGAGGATGGGCGAGAGGAGGAGGGGAAGGGAGGGGCGAGGAGGAGGGGAAGGGAGGGGCGAGGAGGAGGGGAAGGGAGGGGCGAGGAGGAGGAGGAGGAGGAGGGAAAGGGAGGAGCGAGGAGGAGGAGGAGGAGGAGGAGGAGGAGGAGGAGGAGGAGGAGGAGGGGAAGGGAGGGGCGAGGAGGAGGAGGAGGAGGAGGAGGAGGAGGAGGATGGGCGAGGAGGAGGGGAAGGGAGGGGCGAGGAGGAGGAGGAGGAGGAGGAGGAGGGAAAGGGAGGAGCGAGGAGGAGGAGGAGGAGGAGGAGGAGGAGGAGGAGGAGGAGGAGGAGGAGGGGGGGGGGGGAGGGGGAGGAGGAGGGGAAGGGAGGCGGGAGGAGAAGGAAGAAGAGGAAGAATAAGAGGAGGAGGAAAAGGAGAGGGTGAAGGAGAAGGTGGATGAGGATTAGGAGAGGGAGGAGCAGGAGGTAAAGGAGGAGGAGGAGGGGGAGGTAAGGGAGGAGACGAGGGAGGAGGTAAATGAGTAGGAGGAGGTGGTGGACGTGGAAAAGGAGGAGGCGGAGGAGAAGGAGGAGGAGGAGGAGGAGGAGGAGGGAAAGGGAGGAGCGAGGAGGAGGAGGAGGAGGAGGAGGAGGAGGAGGAGGAGGAGGAGGAGGTGGAAAGGGAATGTGAAAAGGAGGAGAAGGAGGAGGAGGAGGTGGAGGAAGAGGCAGAAAAGAAGG
>NC_061852.1:25500459-25502959 GCF_019202785.1 Penaeus chinensis | reverse complement strand
GAGAGGATCCATGAAAGAGAAAAGGGTGAGGAGAGAGGGATAAGGATGATGATGATGATGATGATGATGATGATGATGATGATGATGATGATGATGATGATGATGATGATGATGATGATGATGATGATGATGATAATAATAATAATAATAATAATAATAATGATGATGATGATGATGATGATGATGATGATGATGATGATGATGACGGTGACGGTGACGGTGACGGTGACGGTGACGGTGACGATGACGATGACGATGATGATGACGATGACGATGACGACGATGTTGCTGCTGCTGCTGATGATGACGATGACAATGATGGAGGCGGTGAGTGACGGTGATGATGACGGTGACGATAAAAATGGTATTGATGATGGTGATACCGATGATGAAGAAGAAGAAAAAGATGATGAAGAAAAAGAGTGATACAAGTAGTAGTAACAGTAGTAGTAGTAGAAGAAGTAGTAATAGTTGTAGTAGTAGTAGTAGCAGTAGTAGTAGCAGGAGCAGCAGAAATAGTAATAGTAGTAGTAATGGCAGTAGCAGTAGTCGTAATAGCAGCAACAACAACAACAGTAGCAGAGGCTTCAGCAGCACCAACAGACTAGCAATGGCTTTAGTAGCAGCAGTAGTAGCAATAATGATGATAACGATAACAATGCAACAGTATGAGCAAGAGTAGAAGTAGAAGAAGGGCTAACCACGACTGCATATGGGGTTTCGTCCTACGTTCGATTAATCATGAGATAACCTTCAGCGCCGTGAAGGAAGCGGAAGGATTAGGCACAGAGGAGACGGCAATAATATAATAACAATACAGTGAAAAGCGGGTGGAGGGAGGGAAGGAAGGAAGGAAGGAGAACGAAAGAAAGAGAGAGAAGACAAGAAAAAGAAAGAGAAGAGAGAGAGAGAGAGAGAGAGAGAGAGAGAGAGAGAGAGAGAGAGAGAGAGAGAGAGATAGATAGATAGATAGAGAGAGAGAGAGAGAGAGAGAGAGAGAAAGAGAGAGAGAGAGAGAGAGAGAGAGAGAGAGAGAGAGAGAGAGAGAGAGAGAGAGAGAGAGAGAGAGAGAAGGAGAGAGAGAGTGAGAAGGAGAGAGAGAGTGAGGAGGAGAGAGAGCGTGAGGAGGAGAGAGAGAGTGAGAAGGAGAGAGAGAGAGAGAGACAAGAGATAGATAGATAGACAGGGGGAGAGAGCAACAGCACTGAGGCAACGGAGTCTCTTCCTGCTCGCTGCCAAAGTTTTGCTTCGTCGCCTGTGTTGCTATTCGGGTCCGTGGCATGGAGGAGCAAAAGTGAGAGGTCGGGGAACTATGTTGATGCGGAGTAATGGAGTGTGAAGCACTATGTTGGGAGTAGAAAGGTATTATGAGAGCTGTTTAATATTCAAAGTGCGTGTGGGAGTTCGATAAAACAATATGGAAACGTGCGTAGTGAATGGTGCTGGGGAGAAGACAATGTTACATGAGCTTTGAGGAAAGGATGTGCTGACTCAACCTTTGGAACATCCGGGAAGATGTGGGATGGGATTCAAGGAGATGGAAGGAGGAGGAGGCATAACGACGACACATGGCGACGACTGTGTCCTTCACTCGTAACCTCGCGCATTTGAGGTACCTCTTTTTAGTACTGTTTGATGCCATTTGTCTCCTTTTTGTAAGCCAAAATTCAATGTCTGTCTATTCTTCATCCACTTCAACCAAGTAGCTCTTCAACCTCGCATTCATCTGTCCATTCTCCCTTCCAATCAGCTCCCCATGTCCCATTCCAATCTCCCTCCCTCATCAGTACTTTCCTGGCGATTTCCTCCTGCCGCAGTCACCACCTCGCCACCCTCCTTTTCCCCACATCCGGCACTTCCTCCTGAGCGCGTGTCCCCTCACCCTCGACCGAAACAGCTTCTCTCCCTTCAGAATTACTTCCTCTCTTCTCGCGGCTCCCTCTGACACCTCCCCTCTTCCCGATTAGCGTCCGCGGCACCGCAGACCACTTCCTCGGGTCCCCTCCTATGGTAATGAAATCATATCGCCTCCTCCGCGATACTCGATGCCCTCTTAAATCAATTCCTCCGGCCGCCACTTACTGGCCGGCCGCACTCCACGTCGAGCCGCCTCTATATCAACAAAATAGAACCTCGCTCACCACAGCAGCACCTTACATTCCCTGTAATAACAATGGCCAGTCGTGTTTCAACACCCCAAGCACCATACGTCAACACTAAACGTCTTGGGGTACACGGCGCACCATAGCTCCATTCCCTTCCCCAGCACCATACCGCTCTGCACCACATCTCGGCGCCCCTCGCCCCGTCCTTCAGTTCCATCCATCGCGAGTGAGACACAACGCCGCCGAAAAGACACTCCTTCCCCACATAACATTACATCACGCTTCGCTCTCTCTTGCACCACCTATCGACACCATCACACCAAAGTAACCCTCCCTCCATCACATGATAAGGGTCCTTTTCTCCCGTCCTCCCTTTCCCTCTCTTTCTCCCCCTC
>NC_061852.1:25470459-25472959 GCF_019202785.1 Penaeus chinensis | reverse complement strand
TAACCTTCACATCTGAAAAAGACAGAAGAAAAAAAGAAAAGAAAGAAAGAACAAAAAAGACAAACAAGCAAGTCACCCACACAAACAAGACACACACAACAAAGACACACAAACACACAAACAAACTTGCGGGGTGGGGGGGGGGGGGGAAGAAACAAAACAAAGGATTTGAAAGGACGAGGACTCGGGGAAACGAAACGAGAGCTCGGCGATTCCCCAACGATCTGTAGCTGATGAAAAACGAGCACAGGTTCCGCCCAAAATAAACCTTGGCCACGGATACAAATGTTTTAGATAAAATGCATAGACCGGCATTGGCAGAATGAACGGGAGAGGTTTCGCGGGAAAGGCTGGATGGAGAGGAAGATAGGGAAAGAGAAGGAGAGAAAGAGATAGATATGGGAATGCGTAGATTGATTCGTAGATAGATGGGTAGATAAGTAAATAGATAGACAAAGAGGGCGGGATAGTTAGACAAATATATAGATAGAAGGATAGGTAGATAGATAGATTGCTAGATACATACATACATACATACATATACCCACTTATCCGTACGTACATAATGCATACTTACATACATGCATACACATAAAATACATTCATACATGCATACATACATACATACACACATACATACAAACATATGTATAAATTTAGACAGAAATAATGATAGATAAAAATGAAGAAGAGAGAGAGAGAGAGAGAGAGAGAGAGAGAGAGGCGAAGCAGAAGAGATACATAAATACACAGCAAAAGAGAGAGAGAAACAGAGGAAAGAAGACAGAGAGAAAACATCTTATCAACTCACTCACATCCAAGAGGAGGAGGAGAAAAAGGAAGCAGAAACGTGAATAAACGCACAGAGAGAGGAAGGAAAAACTACAACTCCTTTCATAATCCAATTTGGAATTCAATGAAAAATAATCAAGCGGAATAAAAAAAAATGTTTTTTTTTCGTGGCTCTCTCCTTCCTTGTGTTGCGCAAGCTGTTTTGTTATATAATTCCCGTGGCGCGACCCTTTTTTTTTTTTTTTTTTTTTTTTTTTTTTTGAGAAAGGGTGACGGAGACTGCAATTATTTCAAGGTAGAAGGAGAGGAAAGGGAATCAGGGTAGAGTAAAAGAGAAGGAAGGGGAGAGGGAAGTTGAAGAAGAGGAGAATGAAGCTGTGAAATTTGGTGAAGAAGAAGAGAAGAAAGTTTGATGAAGGCGAGGAGAGAGATAGGTAGGATTAGATATGAAGAGTAAAATATATGATAGAAAGATAGATCAGGTGGGGATAGAAAGATGGGATAGAAAGATAAATTAGATACGAAGAGGTAGAGTCGATAGAAAGATAGATTAGGTACGAAGTGTGATTAGACAGATACTTAATTTAGATTGGGAGTGAGAAATTAGACAGGAAGAACATTAGATAGAAAGAGCAAGATGAGATAGAAAAACAGACTAGATTGGAAGAGATAAATAGATAGAAAGGTGTATTAGGATAGAAGTATACAAGAGGAGGAACAGAACGGGAAGATCATTAAAGAGATATGTAGAAGATAAAGCAATATGATGCTCTCCCTCTTTCCCACAGAGGGAGCGAGAGAGAGAAGGAAAGAGAGAGAGAGAGAGAGAGAGAGAGAGAGAGAGAGAGAGAGAGAGAGAGAGAGAGAGAGAGAGAGAGAGAGAGAGAGAGAGAGAGAGAGAGAGAGCAAATAACTGAGTATAATATAATACCAAAAAAGCAAAACAGAAACGACGCAAGAGAATCGAGGAGAAAAAGGAAAGTGAAGTGGAGGAAAGGGCCGGAAAATAGATTAATAAATAAAGGTCCCTGAAAACCCGTGAACATATGAACGAATGAACAAACCTAACAGCGAGCGGAGAGACAGCAGATGACGGATTCTGACGCCAGGGGTTGAAGGCCTGGCAGGGGATCTGGCTGTCCGGAGCGAGAGGGGCGCGTGGTAAGGGCCTCTGCCGCTGTCTCACTACCTCTTCCCCTTGAATCAGGAAGCGTATTTCGTAATGTAAATTGTTCGTTTATTTTACCTCGTTACGTTACTTGTGGGGCAACGGAGACTAAAACTAATACGTTATGTCACATCACATGGTTATATTTATACGTATAGAGAGAATTAACTATTAAGTCACTGCCCCCCTCCGGTCCCCCGCAAGAGTCGTCGTGTTGGCGAGGAAAAACCTTTTTCCGCAAGAAATTGTCTACGACGCGACCTCAACGCTGATGCGTCACTGAAAATTAATTTACCATCCACAGAGTTTCACACTTTTTTTCCTTTACTCACCCCCTTTATTATTCACTTGTTATTTCTTATCCTCTCTTTCGCTCCATCTCCGCTACCACTTTTTCTTGAATAAAACGTCAAGACGAATCGTTAGACAGGATGACCCTATTCACTTCCACTCTAATCTAATCTGAAAAAAAAATCAGGAAACTATTTCAACGACCAATATTCACTTTTCTCTTTTCCTATCTACCTTTCACAATCTCAC
>NC_061852.1:25420459-25427959 GCF_019202785.1 Penaeus chinensis | reverse complement strand
GAGGAGAAAATCAGGCAGAAATCAGAGAAAACGGAAGACTAAAAGATTAAAAGAAGGGAGGAAAGGAAATGCAACAAAGGAAGAGAAGAAATGTGGCGATAAGTTGGGAGTGATGCGAAGCAAGAGATGGGAAGACGAGGGGAGAAGGTGGATTGCATGAGGAGGAAGGAAGGGAGAAAGAAACAGCGTCAGAGAGCATTTCAAGGGGAAGCAAGAGGAAAGAAGAAGCGACAAAGGAAACGAAAGACAATTTAAAGAGAAAAAGAGAGAAAGTGTGTGTGTAGAAATATATATATATATATATATATATATATATATATATATATATAATATATATACATATATATATACATATATATACACACACACACATCTATCTATCTATCTATCTATCTATCTATCTATCTATCTATCTATCTATCTATATATCTATCTCTAATATATATGCACATATATATTATATACTACACACACACACACACACACACACACACACACACACACACACACACACACACACACACACACACACACACACACACACACACAGAGTAAGAGTAAGAGCTAAAAGCAGATGAGAATATTGTGGAGATGAAGCTGAGGCGTAGAAGAAAAAGAAGAAAAGGGAGAAGAGGGGAAGACAGATTAAGACTGAAACATAATGGGAAGAGACACGGAGACAGGAAAAAAATGAGACAGCGAAGGGAAGTGATAAGAAGAAAGAGCAGAACTTGAGGAGAGAAGGTGAGAAGGAGAGAAAGCTGAAAGCAAATGTGAAGGAGAGAACGATGGAAGAAACAGTGTAGATGGAAAAGATGGAAAAGTAGAAGATATTGAGAAAAAGAAAGAAGAAAGAGTGAAAAAGTAAGGGAAGAGAAGAGACGAGTGCGAGAAAAGATAGACAGACAGACAAACAGACAGTCAGACAGACATAAGTTGAAGAGAAGAGGAGAGAGAGAGAAAGAGAAAAAGAGAGAGAGAAAAGAAGAGAAAGAAGAGAAGAGGAGAGAAGAGAAAGAGCGCGAACGAGAAAGGAAAGGCCAACAAGAGGAAAAGAGCAAGAGCATGAAGAGCTCTATATTGAATGTACAGATGAACAGAATAAGAAAATATTTATGCAACAAAAGTCCCATGTGACCTCTGCCAGAAAACGTGTTCGTGCGTTAGTGTGGAATTAACGAAGACCGGGGACTGAGGTAGTGCGTGATGATGGTGGTGATGATGAGGAGGGTGATGATGGTGATGATAGTAATGGTGGTGATGATGAGGAGGGTGATAATAGTGATGATAGTAATGGTGGTGATGATGAGGAGGGTGATGATAGTGATGAGGAGGAAGATAGTGATGATGATGATGATGAGGGTGATGATAGTAATGGTAGTGATGATGGTGATGGTGGTGATGATGATAAGGGTGATGAAGGTGATTATAGTAATGGTGGTGATGAGGACGGTGATGGTGATGACAGTGATAGAGACATTGATGGTGATGAGAAGGAGGAAGACGAGGAGGAGGATGAAAATAATGAACATTGGGATATATAGGAGGAGGAGGAGGAGAAGTAAGTGGAGGAGTAGTAGGTGAAGGAAGAGTAAATGGAGTAAGACGAGGAGTAGGCAGAGTAAGTAGGGTGGGTGGAGGAGGAAATGGATAGGTAGATTGACAGATATATAAATAGACAGACAGACAGACAGACAGCCAGGCAGACAGAGAGAGAGTGAGTGAGTGAAAGAGAGAGAGAGAGAGAGAGAGAGAGAGAGAGAGAGAGAGAGAGAGAGAGAGAGAGAGAGAGAGAGAGAGAGAGAGAAAGCACATGCACTTCCAGTCACAGAGCGTCGCTTGTCTCTATCAACGTCAATTACATTTCTTTTTCCGATGCGCAACAAGGACACTGTGACAGCACTGACTGTGTGGCGGAGTCCATTACTCACCCACTCTGATGCAATACTGAATGACATCCCGTGCAACATGTACATGTACCAACTAGTTTGTCTCACGTGTTGACAGAGGGGGGGAGGGGGGGCTTGTGGGGAGTCTGCGATGGGGGGGGGGGGTCACTGAGTTATATTTAAGGAGATTTATTACGAGTCTGGGGTATAGGAGTCGCACTTACAAGCATACATGCTAGTACTTACGTATATGCTTAAACGCTCAAGGATGTATAAAAGAGAAGGAGAGATAAGAAATAGACAGATAGATAGATAGATATAAGGAAATAGACAGACAGATAGATAGATAGATATAAGGAAATAGACAGACAGATAGATAGATAGATATAAGGAAATAGACAGATAGATAGATAGATAGATAAATAGATAGATAGATAGATAGATAGATAGATAGATAGATAGAGAGAGAGAGAGAGAGAGAGAGAGAGAGAGAGAGAGAGAGAGAGAGAGAGAGAGAGTAAATAGATTATAAATGTGTGTGGGTATCTGTAAGCAATTACATATGTATTTGTATGAATGAATATGCTTGTACCACAAGGAAAACAATACAATATTTAAAAATATCGTCATTAGCTTACATCGAGAGTCCCATTTACCTTTTTAAAGAGGGACGGCCACCTTGCCCCGACTGAGTGCTGCCGTTAATGAGCGCAAGAACAAGAAATATGACGAAGGGAAGCCCGCCATATGAGCTGTGAGTAACATTATTTCTTGAGATTCCGAAGAGAGGACCGCCGAGAGCCGCCCTTCGAGAGTAATGGCGAGGGGCCGACCTAAATAGAAAGAGGTAATGAGGCAACTTTTCCATCAACTTTCGGATGAGTTTTGCAATCGTTTCGTGTGATTTGCTTTCGTGCAGTTGAGCTTTGAAGGGCGCGAAAACCAATACCAGTTCCCCTGAACTGCGGAGGACCTTACGTTTGCTGTTTTCAGCATTTTGCAGACGTCTGACTGAGCTGACCGAGCGAGGCTACAAACGAAGGCACCTTTTTCCCAAATAGGAAAACATGCAAACAACGAAACGAATGACCAAAACAGTTAAACAAACAAGTAGACCGACAACGAAAACTCATGAATGAAAATGAAATCAGTAAATAAAGGTGGAAACTATTTTCATTTAGCCCAACTCGTGGACCATCGGCACACGCAGCCAGAATCAGTCAGCTGGGCCCTGGAGGCTAACCTCACACACTCACCCTGGCATAATTTGGCGACCGAGAGCGGAGAAAAGTTGAGATTACCATTCATGAATATTCTTATCATCCGATTTCCCAGGTATGATATCAGAAAAGATTGGGCTCAGTTGATGTGCGATTCATCAATTCCACAGATTTTTTAAACTACATTTTAAATCTATTCCCGGAAAATTATCTATCGCTTTTATGACTTTTACGTACACATTAATCAACTCATTTACACATATCCCTACGAAACTAGATCGCAACGAATCATTCTGGAACGTTCCAAGAGAGAGAGAAAATTGGAATAAAACGTTCGGAGCCAACATTACAAATCGTTAAAACGAGCTGTGACTCAACTCGCCACCACCTACGGGGAAATCGCTCACAGATCCAATAAAAATGTAGATCGAATAAACTGTCTTTGGAAGGAATTTGGTGCTTCATCACAAGCCATATTTTGAAGCAAGCAGAGACGTCAATGATCGCACGATGATATTGAAAAAGAAAGAAAGAAAAAAAGCAGAAAAAAGAAGAAAAAAAAGGAGAAAAAAAAGAAAAAAAAAACTTTCTCTTTGGTCTTTGGAATATAATGATCCAAGGACGTGCAACTGAAACTGTTATTACGGCTTCGAGAGAAAGATTTTTTTCGGTTTTAAAATGGTTGAATCAAGTCGGGAATGGGAAGCCAGAGAAAGGGGGGAGGGTGGAGTTGGGGGGGTGGGGGCTCTACTTGGAGGTAGTGATCCATGCCGCTGACGGGAACAGAAATGGAATGTGCAGACGGAGGGGCTAAGGGGACTGGCGAGGGAGGGAGGGAGAAGGCTGGAGAGAGAACACGATAAGAAAAAAAAAAAAACAGCGAGAGAGAGAGAGAGAGAGAGAGAGAGAGAGAGAAAGAGAGAGAGAGAGAGAGAGAGAGAGAGAGAGAGAGAGAGAGAGAGAGAGAGAGAGAGAGAGAGAGAGAGGGGGGGGGGGGAGAAAAGAGAAAGAGAGAGAGAGTGAGAAATAGATAGATATAATAATTGAGATAGAGAGAGAGAAAAAAAAAAAAAATATATATATATATATATATATAGAGAGAGAGAGAAGGGTGGAGAATATATAAACACCATAAACACTATAAATATATATGTGTATATATACATATACATATATATGTATGTAAATATGTACATATATATGTACATATATACACAGAAAGACAGAAAGATAAAGAAAAGGTAGAATATATGAATACGTGCATGTGTATATAAATACATATAATACGAGGGGCACTCATTAAAGATTTCCCCTGACCCACTTCTGCTTAACCTAGGAATCTGAAATTTTATATGCATAATAACACACATATCTATGGGTCATGTGTTGATTTCCAGTCATTAACTCATTACACGTTTTTTGTTACAGTGGTGAAGGTGCAGTAAGTTGTGAAAATGGAACCAGTGGGGTATCGAGCAGTGATCAGGTTTTTATACTTGAATGACCGCACACCACAAGAGACCTTCGATGAAATGAAAGGTGTCCACCTCCTTCAAGACAATGCCCTTATTCACAACTCTCACATTGCCCAGATAGAAGCGCGGTATGACATCCCTCCTCATCCTCTTGACCTTGCATTATCAAGTGGTAGCACGCTCGGCCGCGGTTGATTAATAATAACTAATAATGATTTAGTTTCATTTCATTTGTTCAAATAGTTATTCTTGGTATGACAGGCTGTGTGTTTATATTTTCTTTTAAATTACCCCCTGTGTGCAAGGAATGGCAAGGAATGTTGCCTAACACTGGTAGTGAAGGATCTGAACGCAGGTCAGCAAGATTGCACCACATAGCAGCTGGGGTGATAGTGCCAAATAACCTCTCAGTAAGGAAATGAGAGAGACCCAAGTCCTGCGGTGAAATGAATGGCTGTTGAACTGGAACAATATATAAATATATATATATATATATATATATTTTACAGCCAATTATTCCACTGCAGGACATAGGCCTCTAGGCCTCTCTCAATTCACTATTGAGAGGTTATATGGCAATGTCACCCTTACCTGATTGGATGCCCTTCCTAATCAACCGCGCACTTACACTTACACGGCGGTGACTTCTCCTATGACACGTGCGTTTGACTTCTCAAGGCGATATGTCGTTTTTTTCGGGTTCGAGCCAGCAGTCAGAGCGCAGGCATTTTTACGACCGCCGCGACGGGGAATTGAACTCGGGACCACGAGGATTGGAGTCCAGTGCTCTAACCACTAGACCATCGCGGTAGTCTTTTTAGGCCTCTCTCAATTCACTATTGAGAGATTATATGGCAATGTTACCCTTGCCTGATTGGATGCCCTTCCTAATAAACCGCGGTTCGACGCGCTAGCACTTGTGCCACGGCGGGGAATTGAACTCGGGACCAAGAGGGTCGGAGTCTAGTGCTCTAACCACTGAACCATCACAGCAGTCATATATATATACATACATATATATATATATATATGTATATATATATATATATACACACACACACACACGTGTGTGTGTGTGTGTGTGTGTGTGTGTGTGTGTGTGTGTGTGTGTGTGTGTGTGTGTGTGTGTGTGTATGTGTGTGTGTGTGTGTGTGATTGCATCGTTTACATATGATAAAAATAAATGTAAACAAAGCTCTAAATATCATCAGAACAAAATACATTTCTTTGAGAATAGAGACTTTATCTTCGGTTCCTATCTGCTTAATTTGGCATCACCATGATTAATATGCCAAGCCAATTCAGCGCAACTAAATGCTAATAACAATTGAGTATATTTGTCTGGCTGTAATATATCCAACCTTATGATCTCACCTGATGGAAGGGTTTCCGGACACTAATTTGGAATGTGATAAGCTTGATATTAATACTTCTCTCAGCCCTGTAATGTTTTGATCCAATCAGGAGACACTTGTTAACATATTCAGCCAATCAGGGAATAGCCTACAACAAGCCTGACCAATCAGAAATCACTCGCTCAATATCCGTTATAAATGATCAGTGAGATTGCAGTAATCTTTTCTAATTGTTAATATGATGGGTATATCCTCAGGCTACGAAATTTGGTTATTTGGTTTTAAGTTTATGAGAACGCCAAAAAATACCAAGAAATAGAAATAGAAATAAAAAACATAGTTGATCAAAACAAAATTGGGATCTATATAGTTTAGTATCGACTGCTCGCTCAGGGAGAAACGGCAGTATGACAAATTAATACTGCAAGATTCGTGTCTCTCCCGTTATGTGCACTTAAAAAGGAAAAAAGATGAATAATAAAAAAATATATGAACAAAAAAAGAAAAGAAAATGCTACCTTCTGACGCAGCACACGCAACAACAATGTGTCAAGAGCCCTTCCTGCATATTTATCATTGCACTATATGTTAGCATCGGATCATAAATCTTTCTTGGAAAAGAGGAGAAGAAGAAGAAGAAGAAAAAAAAACAGTAGTCCAAAGTGACGGTGAGTGATGAGATTCGTTGTCTTTCTGCTTTCACTTGTCCACGTTCGCGATCTCGACTCCTTTTGGATGAGAGAGACAGAGAAGAGAGAGGAAGAGAGGGTGGGAGGGTGGGAGGGACGGACGGACGGACGGACGGATAGAGAGAGAGAGAGAGAGAGAGAGAGAGAGAGAGAGAGAGAGAGAGAGAGAGAGAGAGAGAGAGAGAGAGAGAGAGAGAGAGAGAGAGAGAGTGAGAGAGAGAGAGAGAGAGCGAGAGAGATAGAGAGAGAGAGAGAAACAGACAGAGCCCGGAAGAGGTTAAAAACGATCTCTTGCTTCTGACGAAACATTTTGGGATACTCCTGACATCTTTACGATCGCACCCTTTGGCGTAGGCGAAGATGGGCGGGGGAGGGGGGGGGGGGTAGCAGGAGTGTGACCTACGTCATTTTGCCAAGGATAATTAGTCACTCATTCTTAACCGGTGAGATTTTACTAGCTGCCAAGAACGGTTCCCTTATAAATTGTTAATGGATATATTTCCCCTCTTCTGTTTCCCTTTTAATAAATCTAGGTATGTGATTTGATCAGGTGCAATGTTTATCTTAATAGGTTCTAAGATATATATATATATATATAGATAGATAGATAGATAGATAGATAGATAGATAGATAGAGAGAGAGAGAGAGAAGAGAGAAGAGAGAAGAGAGAAGAGAGAAGAGAGAAGAGAGAAGAGAAGAGAAGAAAACAAAGAAAAGAAAAGGGAAGAGAGAGAGGGAATGAGTTAAAAGAAGGAAAGAGAGGGAGAAAGAATGAGTTGAGAGAAGGAAAGAAAGAAAGAGAAAGAGAGATAGATAGATAGATAGATAGATAGATAGAGAGAGAGAGAGATAATTAAATAAAATAAATAAA
>NC_061852.1:25400459-25402959 GCF_019202785.1 Penaeus chinensis | reverse complement strand
TATTATTATCATTATTATTATTATCATTATTATTATTATTATCATCATCATCCCTAGTATCATTGTTATTATGATTAATAGTAGTAGTAGTAATAGTAGTAGTAGTAATAATAGTAATAGTAGTAATAGTAGTAATAGTAGTAGTAGTAGCAGTAGTAATAGTAGTAATAGTAGTAATAGTAGTAGTAGTAGCAGTAGTAGCAGTAGTAATAGTAGTAATAGTAGTAATAGTAGTAGTAGTAGCAGTAGTAGCAGTAGTATCAATTATAATAATGCAATGGTAAAAGTAATGGAGACAGTGGTAATGATAATCTTGATAGAATAATGCTAATGCAGCTCCTGATAGCTCTGATGAGGATTGTGATGATAATAAATATTATTATGATATATACCATAATGATATAACGAGAAAGAGGTGAGTGTGTGTATGGGAGAGAGAGAGAGAGAGCGAGAGAGAGAGAGAGAGAGAGAGAGAGAGAGAGAGAGAGAGAGAGAGAGAGAGAGAGAGAGAGAGAGAGAGAGAGAGAGAGAGAGAGAGAGAGAGAGAGAGAGGTGGGGTTACAAAGTCCCATATATGAACACAGATGAAAGAGTATTCGAATGTGCTCTCGATGGCCCTATAAAGCTCCACTGTAAAACGTATGCAAATATATTCTGTTTTACATCTATTTCGTCCACGGAGAAGACAGGTAAAGACCTTTGGGTTGCTAGAAATACACTAGCTAAATAAAGTCGCCGAGCAACATCACGTCCCCAAGGCCTAAGATACTGCCTTGACGCTGCACGTAAATGCTGACATATTTTGCATGTATGGAAAACAACAAGGCATACATTTATATAACTATCTGATGTTGTATGCAAGCAAGTTTTTAGTTTTGCTAGTGTACTATAAGTGTAAGAATGTATGTGACATTGCACATTTAATCCAAATATGTTTAAATATATATGTACATAGATCCATAAACAATTACACACATATACAGATATGTATGTATATGCATATATATATATATATATATATATATATATATATATATATATATATATTTACTTGTTTATTTATATGTATATATATACACATGTACATATATACATATACACATATACTCACACACACACACACACACACACACACACACACACACACACACGCACACACACACACACACACACACACACACACACACACACACACACACACACACATATAAATATATATATATATATATATTTATATATATATGTATATATATATATACATATATATATACACACACACATACATATGTTTATATATATGTATATATATACAATCACGTATATACATATATATGTATATACATTTGTATAGATACATGTATATGTGTATGTATATATATATATATATATACATATGCATACATATATATACATATATATATACACATATATACATATACATATGTATATATACACATACACACATATATATGTATGTACACACATTTTTTCCCCTTTTCCCTAGGGACATTCTACCCCTACCCTAACCTCTTTCTTTCTGTCTGTCTCTGTCTCTCTCGTTTCTATTTTTATCTAGCTCTCGTTCACTTCCGTTTTTTACAACTACATTTCACTCCCTCGGGAGGGGAGAAGGGGGCCGTCTCAAAGTTTATAATGATCTCCTCTCGTGTGCGGTAATGTTGTTTCCGCGATTTTCATTTCTCTCTTTGTTTATTTTCCTCTTTCTTCTTTTCTTTTTTTTTTTTCTTTTTCTCAGTAATCATCATCCCCGAGACTTCTTACTCAAGCTTATTTACAGGCGCTTCGACGAAGCTTTCTTACTTTCAAATGAAGATATTCCAACCTGCTTAATCTCCTGGTAGGAACTCGAGGCGGTTTACAATGCAGAGTGCAAACGAGGATCAATACCACAGGTGCAATGATATGATGAGTCTTGAGTGCAACAGTCAATAAACGAGAATCCAGCGAGAATCAAATGATATGAAGAGCAAATAACAATGACAATAAGCCCATTTCAAACGGATTTCAATATACCATCAAGTTAGGGTGACTGAGGAGTAATTCGAAAATCATGCACATACTTCCCCTTCACATTTTCTACATCTATAGACTCACTATAGTAACGGTGTTTAATCACACTAACAGACTGTATGTTCCAGAAAATGCTTTCATGCAAAAATAGCTTTGCTTCCGAGAAATAATTATTCGGCAAAACAAATTTTTTAATCCTCTAAAATATGAACCAGGGTACTTATTTTATCAATTCAATTTCAAAGATTAAAACCTCTTGGATATGTTATACCCTGGAGATATATTGTATAAAAAATATCTTCAGGTAAAAAGAACTGAGTGATCTAGTGGGGAAAAAGCACGTTCTCAGAATAACGCAGTGTACATAACAGTTGATTCCCAAGTAGAAACTTTTAAAAATGATTTGAAATAGAAGATTATAGTGTGAGAATTAGATTGCTAGGTAGGTAGAGATAGATATATAGATAGA
>NC_061852.1:25385459-25390459 GCF_019202785.1 Penaeus chinensis | reverse complement strand
GCGTGCTTATGTGTATATATGTGTGTGTGAGAGAGAGAGGAGCGGGTGCGGCGGCGGCGGAAAATGTGTTGATTGCTGAAAAATTCCCGAGCGATTCGCAAAAGTAAACATCACTACGGTTGATTTGTTCTTCCTCACTTAACGCGCAAGTTCCAAATCGTTTCCTATCACAGAAACCGAGTTTTATTTTTTCCATCGCTCTTGTATGATTAGCCAATTACTACCATTGGCATCATCAGTGATTAATCAGGTGTATTTGTATTATCACGAGCATCCGATTACCATTATTAGAAATTGATTAATCTCATTTTCCGTGAATGCTTTGTTATCATCATAATGAACACATTTTAACTATGTTATATATAGAAATATAATGATTGATATTAGTAATAAGGGACCGTGATCATCGTTTTCAAAAGCATCAATTCATTATTAATGGCATTACTAATAGCGGCTCACATTACATTGCCAGTTTCGTTGCTATTATTAAGGCTGGCATACATACGACCACCCAATTATTACAAACAATACATCATATTAATTGCACTGTGTAACTTGGAAAAGCAGTATTGCTGACAATATCTGCCTATACGTTTCATAAACTTCGCTTAGATTTCCTTTACAAGCTGGAGAGCAATGTCAACAATCGCAACAATAAAACTATGTAAAGGCTACTTGACGCGAAGTGCCATTGTCATCATGGGCTTCTGTTGCCAAGGGACAAGGGCACTTAATAATACCTCCTTCCCACCAACTCTCCCCCGACAAATTACAAAGGATAGGGTCGTTATTATCTCTTTCCTCTCTTTCTTCCTCCTTCCGCTGTAACTTATGTTAAACGTTTTATCCATTGCTTGCTTTTAATTAATTCGGTGCATAATATATTTTCCTCTCGACGTAACTACAGTTTCAGTACAAAAAAAGAAGAGAAAAAAAAATGAATTAAATACTTTTGAGAAAAAAATTATGCTTGTCTTTTGTACTCTTCTGCTCTTCAGGATTCCTTTCTCTGACAAAGATGTAAAGCAATTCTTCCAAACACACACACACACACACACATCCAAGACGTCGTAGCTTTTGCCCATTCCTTAGTCCTTGCTTCCCACTTGTTATATGTTCTCCATTATACTCTACCTGTCATTCCATAATCTAAATCAAATGTTCTTTTAAGGAATGAAAAAATAAACAAAGGCCGGCACCGAACTTTTGTAAACCTTAGGCTCTTCACCGCAGGCACCGACCAAAGACTTCTTGAGCTTAAAAAAAGGAGGAGAATAAATAAACTGTTATTACAGAGGCAAGTGAAGTGCCAATACCGCGCCCACTTTTCTTCGGTTATTCACAACCATCACCATAAACTCGCCATGATTGCAAATATCCTGCAGAAGTTTGCCTTAGCTAAAGTTCCACACATCGTATCTACTCAGTCAATCGCCTCCACCTAACCCCTCCCCTTCCCCTCCTCCTTCTTTGCCCCCCCCCCTCACCACGTGTCCTTCGCACACTCCTGCTTTAAAAGGAAACTTGCTGAAAATGTGGCATCCGTGCAATTTCCCATTCACTACCTTTTGATTCTGCTTCTACCGCCTTCCCTGCCCACGATCACTCTTGCCTTATCATGCCCTAGATTATACTTAACGTCCTATTTCCACTTTTAATCCTATGTAAAAAAAAAGAAAAGAAAATAATAATAATTTAGAGGAAGAAAAAATCAACCTGCTTCTTCTCGTATTCTCAAAGTTCACCTCATCTTCTCCATCGCACCTTCTAGTTCTTCGTTCTCTCCTTCCCCGTCTCCTCCATCCTGTGTCTCCTTTTTCCTCCGCACCTCCCACCCATCCTGGGTAATAGGCCCATTTGCATGCGGGCGAGTCCTCGGGAGCAGTCTATCGTTATCCTAAGTGACAAAAAATCAAAACAGTAGAGGAGGGCGCTCGGCAAAGATGGATTCCGCGGCACACAAAAAGAGAGAAAGAAAGAAAAAAAAAAGGATGGGAGAGACAGCGGAAGAAGGATGTACCGCCGCCCGCTTTCCTTCCTGGGAAAAGCTCTAACGAAGGAGCTTCCGAGAGACGGGAGTCACGCCAACCTCCCACGTCGAGGAGATCCCGGCGTGAAGACTTCTATCGCAGGAGTGCGCTCATGCAGATCCTGAAGTATGGGGCGTCGCCTCCTCTTCCCCCTCCTCCTCCGCTGAGACGGAATTTTCAATATTTTTTTTACATCAGGGCCTCTGGACAGCCACCACGCTGACAGCTCGCACAGTAATTATCTTTTGAGCCTCTTAAGAGCTTACAAAGGGCGCCAACAGAGGGCCGAGTGCGTGGTATTGTCCTGTGGGGTTAATGGGGTGCAGGATTTACATTAAAACTTTTTTAAGTATTCAGAAGTGGAGGTGATATTGAAAATTGAATTTTAAGACTGAAGATATGTAAAGACACCTGTGTAAATGGCAGCTCTGCCAAGCCTACGAGGATCTTAAAAGTGGTTTGGAATTATTCATGAACGCTGAGTACGTAACATGCTAAGAGTAAATAACTTAATGAGTAAACACCTAAAAAGTGACGATACGTACAAATTATTGATTATACGAACTCATAAATGCTCCTTCCTTTAACTATTATACGAAATAAATCCATGTACACATATTGTAAGTATTGCAGGAACACACACACATACACACACGCACATGCACACACACACACACACACACACACACACACACACACACACACACACACACACACACACACACATTTACATGTGTACATAACGCTTACATACACACACAAACACACACGTGTGTGAGAGAGAGCGCGCTCGCGTGTATGTGCGTATTGAAACACATATTACTTTTGTGAGTATGCAAATAATACTCCTATCATAGAAATCTTTTTACGGACAAAAAGAACTGTTAGTTTGATGAATATGTGTAAAGACAAATTCAGTTATGTATACTACAATATTCACTCGTGTGTTCTTTCGCCTTTTTTCTCTCTCTCTTTCGTATTTTCTTTCACTCTTTGTCTCTCTTATCTAGAAATATAAATATACATAGTAAGCATGCGCACATACAGTCAGTACATACAGAATTAAAAAAGGTAACGAGGAAAAGCGGACGGAGAGGAAGATGAAGTTTCTGAGAGAGATGGAGGAAAAGGTCACACATAAATTATCAAAATCAATGCTTAGTCTGACCCTCCGTACTCTTCACTTCATTTATACATGTCCTTCATTTGTGCATTCCTTCTGTGAAAAGATATAATCAAATTGCTTTGATATAACAGGACGCTGCGATTTCTGTACTGAAATCATAATATATTACTATGTACAAATGAATCTATTTGACAAAAAAGAATTTCAAAAATGTCGAAAATCCTGTTGTCGTCAAAGTAATAATGATTACCTAGCTTCTGTGTAATACATCAAACAACCCAATCAAACGTCAGAATGATTAGCCAGATTGTTTCCACAGATTAACACTGATTTCTATTAATATGCCCTTTACCAGCGTTCGCTTCATCAATACAAATGGCGAAATAACAGCAACGTATTATTTGGTGGTTGGAAAATTTGCTTAATACACATTCTGAAAACCACTGGGTATGATTAAGGTATCTTATTAAAATTATTGGAAAAAAATAATTAGGTAAGAAATGAAACAAAAGCTTAGAAATAAAAGGAATAATATCCCTTCCTAATTATATGAATATATCTATATATCTATCAATATAATATATATATTATATATGTAATTCATATATCTATAAATATATGTATGTATGTATATCTACATACATACATGAATACAGATATCAATAAATATATATACACTTATATATACATATATGTGCATATGTATATATATATATATATATATATATATATATATATATATCATACATACATAAGTACACACACATATATATACATATATACATACATATATATAAACATATATATATATATATATAATATTCATACATACGTACACACACACACACACACACACACACACACAGACACAGACACACACACACAGACACACACACACACACACACACACACACACACGCGCGCGCGCACACACACACACACACACACACACACACACACACACACACACACGCACACACACACAGACACACACACACTCAGTGTGTGTGTGTGTGAAATCCGCACATATGAATGCACACACATATGAGTGGGTATATCCATTCATACATACATACATACATCGTCCGAGCGCGCACATGAGCACACACATATTTGCATATATTGGATAAATCTAACCTAGATACGGTATTGGGTGAGTATATCGTAGATACGATAGTGGGTTGGGAGCCATCAACAGTGATTACCTAACTAAATAGCCCCCAATATAAGGAACCACCCAACTACATGATGTCAAGTCGAAAGATTGAAATAAGCAACACGACGTAAACGGGGCCTCACAGGGTTGTCTTGTAGGATCCGCGCCAGGTAATGGCATTCCACTGCAGGGATGCTACGATCGTCATCCTGCGACTACAGACCAACCAACAAACACAAAGATCATATCGGCCAAAATGTCCAGATCAAAACTATCCAAGATCGGAACATGGAACATTCGAAGCTTATACCAAACTGGAAAGTTGAAGAATGTTCTCCACGAGATGGATAGAAATAATATTCAGAGCTAAGGTTTATGCGAAGTCAGATGGCCCAATGCTGGTGACTTATGAAGGGCCAGAAAAAAAGACCTCTCAGAAGGTCAAGAACACAAACATGGAGTTGCTCTAGTCCTAGACAAAAAGTTTTTCAAGTTCTCTTCTGTCGTTCTGGCTCCAAAAACGACCGCATGCTTCTAGTCAAGATCAAAGCTAGCCAACCTCCGCTCCCCGAGACCGTTCCGGATCGGTTTCGGATAAGGGAGACTCGTCCGGTAGAAGGTCTTGGGAATATCCTTATCCTCCGTTTTTTTTTATCTGTCAGATGGTCAGTTACATTGACAATCGTTT
>NC_061852.1:25355459-25357959 GCF_019202785.1 Penaeus chinensis | reverse complement strand
AGACACTACCACATGCATCGGTATCACAACTACACCCTTAGTTATAGCAAACACAATAATAGTCACAACTATCAATCACGAGCGCCATTACCACCGCCATAATCAATCACAACAACCACATACAACCAGAACAATCGTTACAACTACAACTACCAGTACAATCACATTCATCACCACCATCACATCCATTAGCCACACCATGACCACCATCTTCACTGTCTGACATTATGAGGCTTGACATGAAACTATCCTGTTACCTGTTACCATTATGGTGGTATGGATGGGGGGAGGGGAAGAGGTGGGGGGAGAGGGGAGAAGGGGAGGAAGCTGATAAAACAGGGTACACGGTGGGTACGTTTACAGGCCGAAGAAGCGTGTTTGCCCGCGTGTGTCGTTGTTCATTTGTTTTGGATTACTGCATTCGATGGCATGACTCTTTATGGTGTTTGTGATAGCTTCTGCAAAGCTGTCTTTCAAGTATTTCCCTGTATATTTTTATGCCAGTTGTTCTGATGCAACATCAATAAATTCGTACATAATTAGACAAATAAATAAATCACACACACACACACACACACACACACACACACACACACACACACACACAAACACACCCACACTCAACCCATATATCAACCAATCAGAAACCTTAACCAACATTACCCGTGAAGTGAAAAAGCCCGAGAGAGAGAGAGAGAGAGAGAGAGAGAGAGAGAGAGAGAGAGAGAGAGAGAGAGAGAGAGAGAGAGAGAGAGAGAGAGAGAGAGAGAGAGAGAGAGAGAGGCAACCGATAGTGAAGCAAAAATCTCGAGCGACGCTGGGGTGTCGGGGGAACGTGAGGCTGACACGGTGAGGCGGCAGGGTATGATAGGCTGTTAGCGAGACGTCGGCAGGAAGACGAATGCATGGCGAGATTACAAAGGTTATCAGGAATCTGCGTTTATTGAATATTCCAAGGGAGGATGAGGGGAAAAGTCGGGAGGATGAGGGGAAAAGTCGGGAGGATGAAGGAAAAAATCGGGTGTTAGGGGAAAAGCCGGCAGGATGAGGGGACAAGTCGGGAGGGTGAGGGGAAAAGTCGGGAAGATGAGGGGAAAAGTCGGGAGGGTGAGGGGAAAAGTCGGGAAGATGAGGGGAAAAGTCGGAAGGGAGAAGGGAAAAGTCAGGAGGGTGAGGGGAAAAGTCGGGAAGATGAGGGGAAAAGTCGGGAAGGTGAGGGGAAATGCGGGAGGATGAGGGGAAAAGTCGGGAATGTGAGGGGAAAAGTCGGGAATGTGAGGGGAAAAGTCGGGAGGGTGAGGGTGGTGAGGAAGAGAGGAAACATGTAAGAATGAGGAGAAAAATATGGGAATTGGGGAAAGAATTGAAAGGAGGGAATTGCAAAAAGTTGTAAGGAGGGAAGACGGGAAATGAGTAAGGAAGTGAAGCAGACAAGGAATGAGCAAAGAAAAGGGTGAATAAGTAAGGAAGAATGAAATGAAATGTGGATATTAGTAAGTATGAGGATAGGAATAAGGAAGTGTGAAAATAACGAGGGAAATGAGTAAGGAAAAGAGAGAAAAGACAAAAACGAATGAAAATGAGTAAGAGAGGAAGGGAAAAAATGAAAAGTGGAAGAAGCAGCAGCGATATTGTCGTCATCATGTTTTTATTCATTATCATTATCATAACTGTGGTATTTGTGATAATTGTTTTCATTATTAGCAGGATTCCCATTGCCGCCATTCTTAAATTTGGCACTATAATTCTAATATTGTTTTTATAACCGTAGTATCTTCATTCGTTTTACATCACAAACTCCCGGGCAAGAGCTCGTTCGGAAGCCCTCCGTTAGCCCGAGCGGATGCCCTTCCTAGCCTCTTAATGACCAGGATTCGAACCCACTCCCATGGAGACCCTTTTGGTTTCCAGCCGCGCAAGGAACTATGTTGCCCCTTTCTCTATTATCTCTGTTACCTTATTGAATGTTATTAATCATCATCCTTTACATCATTATAACTACATCTATCGTCATCCATCTGAAAATTAATCATTCTCAGCCGATAAGAACACGATAAAGGGTATTTTCATTCAACTATGAAAACTTATTTTGACCCAGGAACAGGCGGACTTTTATAGAGCCGCTGTTATTCGCTCCTAAACGCAGATTTCCGTGCAATTTTAGACGAAGCAGTGAAAACATATTTTCTAAAAATGTTGTAATAATGTTTAAAATTCTACTGAATAGCAATTCGGTCATGTGTAAAATGAGGATGACGAGGATAGTAATAACAATACGAGTAATAATTTTCGCTATTATTGTTTTGATTGGAAAACAATATCAGAACTGTGTAATGAAAATTATATCAATATTAAGAGCAGCATACTATTTGAAATGACGATACAAATGATAATATTGATGACACTAATATTACTGACAGCAAATACTACTCCACAAACCACATCTACGACCATTAATGTAATACAAAAGATAATCCAGTATAGATGATGATCATAATAG
>NC_061852.1:25312959-25315459 GCF_019202785.1 Penaeus chinensis | reverse complement strand
CTCCTCTCTCCTCTCTCTCCTCTCTCTCTCTCTCTCTCTCTCTCTCTCTCTCTCTCTCTTTTCTTCTCTCATTCTTTTTCGTGACTTCCATTTTCACCTTTGTAGTATCTCTGTAAGTCTCTCTTTTTATTGTTCTTAATTTCTTTTAAAAATGTTCAGTACATTTTTTTCCCCAGAAAAGGTGTCATTTGTCAGTCATCGGTACATTTTCCCCCCAGAAAAGGTCATTTGTCAGTCACCAGTACATTTTTTACAGGACTGTGAAAGAAAAATGCATTCCTGTGCTAGTTAACTGTATATTTTGCACAATTGCAAAGAAAATAAAATCCCTGCAGTCTATATTGACAAAAAAAAACAAAAAAACTTTATCACTTTTTGGTTCCTTATAAATATATAAAAAGGACGACAGAGAGAAACACGTAAGTAAACTATCGTGATATCTACACTTGGCCGTGACTAGAGAACGATCCGTACCTTGCGCCAAGACAGGATGGATTTGATGAGAAATGTTGCAATCACCTCAAGAGTTCCAGGCAGTTTGCAACTTACTGATGGACTTGGCTTCTTCCGACGAACGTTAAAAACAAGTTTTCCCTTCTGGTGGAAAATGGACTGATGCTGTAACTAACTGTCTGTCCGAACTTACTTGATGCTCCGTATATCGTCCCATTGCAGAAGATACGCCCGTTCTTCGCAGCCAGGTAATGCCTTTTGCACATCGCAATATCATGGTAGCAACTTTTTTGAAAATTAAAGTATGAATGAACAGATAAAACCGTGTGAATCAATGACAAATTAATATACATATTAAAGGATTGACTAATAAATAAATGCACATATTTAATAAGTGGGTAAATAAATTAATGGATACATTAAATATCAACAGAATATTAATTGCAGAGCAGATCATTCACACCACTTGCACACATTCACGAACTCGGAGATAACATTTTTGGAAACAAAATAAAAAATAAAATAAATATATAAATAAACAATAAATGAATAGATTGATAAATAAATGAACTACTACATACATAGAAAATGAATAGATTACAAAAAAGTCAAATTAATTAATTCATAATTTAAAGAATGAAAGATTAAAGACCCATGAAAATCCCCCCTTAACGGCCTTGAAAAAAAAAGAAAGAGAAAGAGGGGAAGAAAGAGGAGATTGCTCGCTAATTGCAAGGTTTCCAGGCTTTAGCCAAGACTGCGATTAGATCTAGAGCAGCTTGATTATCCTGGTAATTGAAAGAACAAAGCAAAAGGGTGGAACACGCCGTCCGCCAAATTTGCCCTGATCAAGAGGAAAAGATTGGTCTCATTTCCCGAGACAATGACGTTCTTCGAGATGTTTGATCTTGGATGCTGCTCGTCTGGGGGGAAAAGAGGAAGTTAGCGGGCTTTAATTCCAGAAGGTAAACAGCTGGTTAAGGAGACAGGTAAATGTGCAAACTGAAAATAAAGGTATCCAATTCGGGGAAAGACATGGGGCGATTTTTTTGGTTGATTTTGCTGTTGTTGCCGTTTCATTGTCTTGGTGTTTCTGAGATATCATGAATACTACTCATAGTCACAAAAACACTGATTTTATTATCATTACCCTTATAGTTTCGTCATTATGATTACTACAATTATTACTATCACCAAAAAAGTAATTATAATCATTATTTTTTTCTAACTACTACTATCACTATCATTACTCTTGTCGCTTCAATCAGCATCATCATTACCGCTATGTCTTATTATGACATTACTTTTACCATTAATATGAATGATGTGATGTTATCACGAAATTCACCATTACATTTATTATGATTGTAATCGCTCTCACTCTCCTTACCATTCACCTCCTCCTCCTCCTGTTGATAATGTGTTCAGTATGCAACAAAGTAAAAAAATACACAACAAGAGCAACACTGCAAGGTAGATAATTTACGTAAAATAACACTCATTTCATTGCAAAGACTAATAATTGCATTCATGCAGTACGGCTAATGGTGATTATAAAGTGGCTAGTTTTATTTTTTATTTATTTATTCACATTCCATAGCGCGAACAAATGCATTCAAGTAATTATTGTTAAGAGTTATTTTATTGTTATATATACAGTATGAATGCAGTGTTCAATTATTTTCGTTATTGATAATTCAAATTCTAAATAGTTTCTGACTTTTCTTTCTTAATCAATGATACAACTTATTTTAATTGTCGCTGTTTTGCGTTTCGAATAATATGAAGATAAGAATGTTAACGACTGATAATTTTCGAAAACTTTCTAAATGATAGCGAAGAAATTTAAAAAAAAAAAGAAAAAAAAAAGCATAAGACGCGAAAGAAAGAGAAAACGAAATCAAAAGAAAAGAAATCGAGGAAGACGTAGAAGAAGAAAGTCATTATGTGAATAAATAGAAACCGCATTCGCCATCATCATTTATCCTGACAGTCACGTTATCCTACATTGTGGTTTCAAGAATTGATGATGGGGGAGGAAGAAAAT
>NC_061852.1:25307959-25310459 GCF_019202785.1 Penaeus chinensis | reverse complement strand
GGAGGGAGGGAGGGAGGGAAGGAGAGGGAGAGAGAGAGAATTATAGATAGAGAGCTGGATAGATAAATAAAGAGAGAGAGAAAGGGAGGGGGAGAATGGATGTGAAAATGCAATAAAAAATATTTAGAAAAGCAACAAGAAAACAGACAAGAAAGACTAAAAAATAAATATGAAACAAATGCATGAAGAGAAACAACATCCGTTAAACCAAAATATCTTCAAAACAAACAAATACTAGAATAAAAGAATAAAAGCCAAAAAATACCAAACATATCATCAGTTTCCATATGCGAATGGAAATTAGCCTCGCACATCTACCGTATCTTTTCGAAACAAAATCTTAACAATTACTTACGCTGTTACCAAGGCGTCGTGTAGTCTGAGTCACACCCTGAGCAAGTGGACAAGCGATAGATTGCCTTTCCGCTGATCAGACCATATTTAAAGCCATATAAAAACATTAACGACGTAGTCTGAAAATGGGGAAGGGGTGAGACTGAGAGAGAGAGAGAGAGAGAGAGAGAGAGAGAGAGAGAGAGAGAGAGAGAGAGAGAGAGAGAGAGAGAGAGAGAGAGAGAGAGAGAGAGAGAGAGAGAGAGAGAGTGAGAGAGAGAGAGAGAGATTAAGAACATCACCAAGTTTAAACTCTGAGGAACGGAGTCATCAAATAATAAATCAATAGAACTCACTTGACCCAAACTTTTGTTGTAAACGAGGCCAGACACGGCCGCCATCTTGGATTCCCCGCTCTTTATAGCCGTGGATTCCGCTGTTTTCTCTCTTTTCAAACGCTGCCCGCGGTGATGGTGACAATGGGAGAGTTGGTGTTGGGGTGATGGTGACAGTGGGAAAGATGGTGATGGCGGGGAAGGTGACGGTGATGAAGGGATGTGACGGAAGTCGGATAGATAGTGGTAATAAGAGATATGATGCACTGTGGTGATGCTTGTTTTATGGTGAGGGTGGAAAATGTTGGTGATGATAATGGTGCTGGGGATGAAGGAAATGGTGATGGTGCTAGGGATGATAGGGGACATGGTGACGGTAGCAGTGTTAGCGATGGTGTTAGGGATGATGGGAATGGTGATGCTGGCAGTAATGGTGATGGTGTTGGGAATGATGGCAGAGTTGGTGATGATGTTGGAGATGATGGTAGTGATAATGACAGTGTTGGGGGTGACAGAGGGTGGTGGTGACAAAGGCGATGATGGTGAAAAGTATCATGGTAACAATGGTAATGATAGCAGTAATAATGGATATGACAGATAAAGATGTCACGATGGTGTTGATAATATCGAACATGATAGTGAAGGTGGTACTGAGGAGAGTGATGGTGGCCGTGTTGATGACGGTGAGGAGTGTGGTGACCACCGTAGTAAAGACGACTGTAATAAATATAATGACATAGGTAATGATGCAAAGAGGATGTGGACGGCGATAGTGAGTGATACTGGTATTAGCAAAAACTGGGATAATGACCGATGTTGATAGTGTTGGTAAAGTGCAAATAGCAGTCCATCCGATGGTGAAGATGAGGATGATAATCATAAAATCAACATTAACGGCTATGAAAATAATAACGTCAGGAACAACATCCATGAAAAGGAGATAGTAATAAGGATGCTAATAATGACACAATAACATCAGCAAAGAGACTGATTCATTCAACGACCAAGCAACGAAGCACACAAGGATTCATCACCAGAACAAACGAGGCGAAGCCGAAACAAAGGACGAATGCATCTTCTTCAAACACGGAACTTTTTCTTCCTTAATCTACTTACGTTTGATTTATCTCCAGTCATCCGCATAAATCGAAAAACAAACAATAAATTCGTAATTAATGTTGGATTTAATGTGATTTACGCTGATGATCCTTCTTTTCAGAGACATAATTTCCCGACTGCGCATACAATGTTTTTTTTTTCTTTCTTTCTTCTTCTTCTTCTTTTTCCCTTCTTTTTTCTCTCTGACATGGGACTCAGCTGTCTTCGTCGAAAAAAGGAGCCATAAATGAATATCTCCTTAATCACCAAATATATGTATGTTTGTGTGTGTGTGTGTGTGTGTGTGTGTGTGTGTGTGTGTGTGTCTGTGTGTGTGTGTGTCTGTGTGTGTGTGTGTCTGTGTGTGTGTGTGTGTGTGTCTGTGTGAGTGTGAGTGTGAGTGTGAGTGTGAGTGTGAGTGAGAGTGAGAGTGAGATGAGAGTGAGAGTGAGAGTGAGAGTGAGAGTGAGATGAGAATGAGAGTGAGATGAGAGTGAGAGTGAGAGAGAAGTAGAGCATGTGCACGCATTCCTACGTTTTTTTTGTATCCGCACAAACACCTGTAACATCCACATCCACATAGTTTCGCCCACCTTTACACTCTTATCTGTTTACGAGAGGGAGAGACCCTAAATCCCTGCGAAGTCAGCCCTCAGGGATCATGCTAGCCCTCAGGGACCTGGGACCGGCCACGCGAGGCTCCTACCCGTCGCCGCCGGTTATATGTTGCGGGG
>NC_061852.1:25272959-25275459 GCF_019202785.1 Penaeus chinensis | reverse complement strand
TACAGAGATAGATATAGACACACACACACATACAAAGTGCATATCAAATTAGACTTATATCTCGTTATCTATTACATTTCTTCCCGAAAATGTATCCATTTCTCTAAGGTCTGGCCAACTCACTTTAAGGTATTAGAATCAAAAGATTTTAAGTTGGCGTGAGACGTGGACGCTGTTTCACGGAAGGCAAAGTAATCCCTCTACCCGTTAACTTTATTACCAGCCAAAAGATCGTATTACCGCGCCCGCTCTGGCTTCGGTGATGAAAGCGGAAGCCTTTGTATAATCGAAAACGAAAAATAAGATTAAGTATAAAATCTGTCCCCAGTTTTCGTCCTCTCGTCAGACTTCGTTCTCCCTCCGATGGCATAGAGCAAGAGAGATGAGTCATAGATGCAAAATAATAAAGAAAGAAAACAAAAGAATCTTTTTTTTTTTCTTTTTTTTTCTTTTTTTAGGCAAGATAGACAACGCACAAAAAAATGGACTAAACAGAAGCAAAGTCAGAGAAGTCCTTGGACTCTCCACGGACGAATCCCACGCTGTGTTGATTATTCATGTCTGTCCTGTCTGCATTTTTGTGTTCCTTCACGCCATACGCTTCCCTTGCCTATATTTGATGATTGATGTTTTAATCTGTAATTCTAGCATCTGCAGACCTTGGAAATAAATAGCTGTGAGAATAAGCAGTCAACCAAACGTCATCCAGGATGTTGGTTACGGGTTGATATTGCGAAAGAAGAAAAAAAATCACTATGATGTGATTACGCTTTGTAATAGCAGTGTGGTTACATTTTTTGTACCAAATGTGGTTTAAACTTTTTATTGATGTCCGTACACAGAATATCATAATAGTCCGACTCGTGAAAACGCTGTGGTAATAGGCTATTTCAAGGTGTGTTGACGCATTATCGCAAAGGCGTTTCGTTGTGCTCGTCCTCGCGTGGCGAAACATTTATCCATGTATGCATTTCTGTGATGGTTCCACACAATTTTCACTCACCTTTTTTAATATGCATATATACAAGCAAATCTATGCATATAATACACACAGTGTTTACATACATACATATATACACATATATACATACATACATACATACATACATACACACACGTGTGTGTGTGTGTGTGTGTGTGTGTGTGTGTGTGTGTGTGTGTGTGTGTGTGTGTGTGTGTGTGTGTGTGTGTGTGTGTGTGTGTGTGTGTGTATGTATATGTATATCTATATATATATATATATATATAAATATATATATATATATATATATATACATATATATATATATATATATATATATATATATATATATAGAGAGAGAGAGAGAGAGAGAGAGAGAGAGAGAGAGAGAGAGAGAGAGAGAGAGAGAGAGCGAGAGAGACTGATTGACAGATCTACCTTATCTCTCTAACTTTCTCGTTTTCCTCAACCTCCTCCATTCTCTTTATCTACTTGTCAGCTATGTATGTATATAATCACATTTGTAAATATTCATTTGTACAAATGCATATCTGTAAGAGCATACGTTGATGATTATGAATACACGTATGCACATACGTATTCCTGTACTGTATGAATGCCACTTTAACAAATCAATTCCAGCATTTTGTAAAGAAGGTAAAAGAAAAAAGAAATTGGTAGGCATAGTTCTCTTTGCCAGTCACTAAGCATTTCCATCCCTCTCTCTTCAAGCACTAACCGCGTTAAGGGGAACGGGCAGAGTGAACAACAGCAGCAGAAGCAGGCAGGAGCCCCTTGCCTCGCTCGCTCACCGGCCAAGCAAGCCAACCCAAGACCAGGTACTCGCTCGTGGGTCGTGCATTGCGTGGGAAATGCACGCCGAGGGTCGTCTCTATTAGCGTTGGTTATAGTAATGACCAAGGGGACCGCATGTAAAAAATCATTGAGCATAAGGAAGGTAGGGGGTGAAATGAGAGAGCGAGAGAGAGAGAGAGAGAGAGAGAGAGAGAGAGAGAGAGAGAGAGAGAGAGAGAGAGAGAGAGAGAGAGAGAGAGAGAGAGAGAGAGAGAGAGAGAGAGAGAGAGAGAGAGAGAGAGAGAGAGAGAGAGAGAGAGAGAGAGAGAGAGAGAGAGAGAGAGAGAGAGAGAGGCAGTGGCAGAGGCAGTGGCAGAGGCAGAGGCAGAGGCAGAGGCAGAGACAGAGACAATCAGACAGAAGAGCAAGCAAGAATTAAAAAAGGCGAGAAGAAGAAGCAGAAAAAAATGAAGAAGTAGGAGGATAGAGGATGGAGAAGGAGGAGGAGAGAGAGAAAAAAAGGCGCGCGAAACAGTAGCAGCGAGTGATCAGTGGCCGAGAATATTACAGGCTTTTGATACAGCACCAAGCCGGCCCGGCCCTCGGCCCTCCTCCTTCCCCGCCTCCTCCATCCCTCCTCCTGCACGATCTCGCCCTCGCTCCCTCCCGCCTCCTTCATCACGCTTTAGACCGCTTGTTATACCTGCTTTCGTTTCTATGTGTATATTTTTTATCATTTATCTG
>NC_061852.1:25245459-25247959 GCF_019202785.1 Penaeus chinensis | reverse complement strand
AAATAAAATATGAGGGTGAGGAGGAGAAGGAGGAGGAGGAGGAAGAGGAAGTGAAAGAATAAGTAGAGGAATAAGATGATGATAAAGACGATGAAAAGGAAGAAAAAAATGAGGATGAGTAGTAGTAGATGGAGGAAGAGGAAGAAAAAGAGGAGGAGGAGGAAGAAAAAGAAATGAAGATGAGTAGAAAGAGGAGGAGGAGAAAGAAAATCAATAACAGGAATAGGATGGGGAGAAGGAGGAGGAGGAGGAGGAGGAGGAGGAGGAGGAGGAGGAGGAGGAGGAGGAGGAGAAGGAGGAGGAGGAGAAGGAGGAAGAGGAGGAGGAGGAGGAGGGGGAGGGGGAGGGGGAGGGGGGGGGGGAGGGGGAGGGGGAGGGGGAGGGGGAGGAGGAGGAGGAGGGGGAGGAGGAGGAGGAGTAGGATGAGACAGGGGAGAAGGAGGAAGAGGAGGAGGAGGAGGAAGAGCAGGAGGAGGAGGAGGAGGGAGAAGAACAAGAAGAACAAGTAGAAGAAAAAGAAGTATTAGTGGTAGAAGAAGAAAAGATGAAACAGAAGAATATACTGATGATGAAGATGAATAAGAGTAACAAATAACAAGAAGAAAAGGAATCAGAATCAGAAGAGAAAACGAAGTCGAAGAAAGAAAACAGAAAGAAAAGAAGATGAAGAAGAAGAAAGCAGGGAAAGAAAAAATCTAATTCGGCAGAAGAGCTCTCCCGACCGGGTTCTTCTTATCCGCATTCAACTACAGACTCTCATTTCCACTTCAGGTAAATTTAACTCCTTTACAAGCCGTCACGGACACGCACTCGAGCTATGAATTCAGACTTAGCTTCCGTCACCTTCGCACAGCCGCTCGAAATACCCAAATCTCTTCCCCTCTCTCCCCCCCTCCCTTCCTCTTCCCTTCCCCTCTCCTTCCTCCCTTCCCCTTCCCTTCCCCTCTCCTCCCTCCCTTTCCGTCTCCCCCTTCCTTCCCCTCTTCCCCCATTCGAAGACCACGCTCGGAAAGAGATAAGTGGAGACGCGCAGTTTATGCTAATTTTCCTTACGTGTCCAAAACAAGTTTTTATTTATCTATTTAATTTTACTCTCAATGTGAAATAATTGGTTAAAGTATTCAAAAGTGATTATTGAAAGAAAGAATATTATTGCAATGTGCACAAATCTTTAGCTTATTGTCGACGCTTGACATGAAACTAATTTACTTTTCTTTATAAGCAAAATGTATGTGTTTACAGTAAAATGAAGTACTGCATGTATCATCTACATGAACGTAGCACCCATCAAAACTCGGCAATTGAGGTTCCAATGGTCATTCGTTTACAAAAGCATGTATTATGCAATTCTTCAACATGAATTCGCTGATTATTTATACGATCATAACTGTAAGCAGCAGCTAACATGTTTTCAAATTCCAGCAAAATGTAACACAGCTTGTGATTGGTGGGCACAACATTTACTCCCTCCTCCTCCTCCTCCAAATCCTTCCTGCGCAGGCCCAGGATTAAGGTTTAAGCTTAAACGCTCATGCAGGTCCGTGGTAGCTTGAAGTTTTAGTCCAATAGCTGCCGTCGCGCATGCGGACAACGGATTAAAGATTAACGTGGTATCAAAGTTTTGCCACATACCGAAAATGCCTTCAGGTGTCTTACAGTCTCCACTCTTTAACTGCGAAAACACAGATATAATATTGTTACTAAAAGTTTCTGTTACTATTTCACTGAGCAATTATATCAATTATGGTTGCCCATCTAGCAAGCATTCGAATACCAGAAAGATTACCAGAAGATCCAGCCAGCATATTAAAGTGCGAATGACTTACCAGCGACTGGCAACAGCTGCAGTTCACTCATTAACAAGCAAGCGAAACTTTCCTTCAGCGCCCCCTTCGGTGTGCGACGTCAGGCTGGGCGACTCCCACTATCCTCTGAGACCCATTAGGAATGAGCCAATTGGAATCTTATGCAAACATATCTCCGATTAAAGTTTATACTCCGTGTAGATTCATTGGATGGGAAAGCGCTGTTCGAGCAACGATTTATGGCTGTGAGTACGCAGGGAAAAGAGAGGAAGGGAGGAAAGGGAGGAAAGGTGGGAGGAGGAGGAGGGGGGGGGGAAGAAACGAGAAAAGAGGAGAGGAGATTAAAGAGAAAAAATACAAAGACGGAGTCGTTTGCACCGTAACAAATTCAACTCTTAAGTTACCATTTCCTCTACTAATGAATATCCTGAGGGCATTAGTCGTACGCAGTATCGCATACAAATTTACAGAAATCAGTAATTCTTGTACCTCTCTTTCTCTCTCTCTCACACACATACACACACACACACACACACACACACACACACACACACACATGCATATATGTCTGTATACAAGCCGCAGATTTGGCGCCTATAAATACTCCATCACACATGGCCAGTTATAATTCCTCTCAGTGTTGGAAAAGGAGATCTTGGCTCTCGAGTTCTGAGCCAAAGCAAATAAAATGAAGG
>NC_061852.1:25230459-25232959 GCF_019202785.1 Penaeus chinensis | reverse complement strand
CCCATATCTCTCCATCTTTCTCGACCTTTCCACTCATGTCTCTCCCTCTTTCTCTACCTCCCCTCCCTCTCTCTCTTTCTCTTTCTTTCTCCCTCTCCCTCCCATTATTTCTTCCCCCCCCCCCCTCTCTCTCTTTCTTTCTCCCTCTCCCTCGCATTATTTCTCCCCCCCCCCCCCTCTCTCTCTCTCTCTCTCTCTCTCTCTCTCTCTCTCTCTCTCTCTCTCTCTCTCTCTCTCTCTCTCTCTCTCTCTCTCTCTCTTTCTCTCTCTTTCTCTCTTCCTTTCCCTCTCTCTCTCTTTTCCTTTCCCCCTCCCTCTGTCTTCCTTTCCCTCTCCCTCTCTCTTCCTTTCCCTCTCCCTCTCTCTTCCTTTCCCTCTCCCTCTCTCTTCCTTTCCCTCTCCCTCTCTCTTCCTTTCCCTCTATCTCTCTCTTGTTTTCCCTCTCCCTCTCTTTTCCTTTTCCCCTCCCTCTCTCTACTTTTCCCTCTCCCTTTCTCCTTTCCATTCCCTCTCCCTCTCTCTTCCTTTCCCCCTCCCTCTCTCTTCCTTTCCCCCTCCCTCTCTATACCTTCCCCTCTCCCTCTCTCCTTTCCTTTCCCTCTCCCTCTCTCTTTTTCTTTCCTTCTCCCTCTCTCTTTTCCTTCCCCTATCCTTCTTTCTTTTCCTTTCCCTATCCCTCTTTCTTTTCCTTTCCCTATCCCTCTCTCTTCTTTTCCCTATCCCTTTCTCTCCCTTTCCTTCCTTTCTCTCTCTCTCCCTTTTCCTTTCCCTCTCCCTCTCTCTCCCTTTCCTTCTCCCTCCCTCATCCCCTCCCTTTCCCTCACCCTCCTCCTTTCCCTTTCGCATACCCTCACCCTCTCTCTTCCTCTCTCTCTCTCTCTCTCTCTATCTCTCTCTCTCTCCCTCTCTCTCCCTTTCCCTCTCCCTTTCCCTTTTCCTTTCCCTCTCCCTTTCCCTCTCCCCTTCCCTCTCCCTTTCCCTCTCCCTCTCTCTCCCTCTATCTCCCTTTCCCTCTCCCTCTCTCATCCTCTCCCTTTCCCTTTCCCTTTCCCTTTCCCTCTCCCTCTCTCCTCCTCTCCCTTTCCTTTTCCCTCTCCCTCTCTCATCCTCTCCCTTTCCCTTTCCCTCTCCCTCTCTCATCCTCTCCCTTTCCCTTTCCCTCTCCCTTTCCCTCTCTCATCCTCTCCCTTTCCCTTTCCCTTTCCCTTTCCCTCTCCCTCTCTCATCCTCTCCCCTTCCCTCACCCTCTCGTTCTCCCCCCCCTCACCCTTCCCTCACCCTCTCGTTCTCCCCCCTCCCCCTTCCCTCCCCCTCTCGTTCTCCCCCCCTCACCCTTCCCTCACCCTCTCGTTCTCCCCCCTCACCCTTCCCTCACCCTCTCGTTCTCCCCCCTCACCCTTACCTGCTGCAGTTCCGCGATAACCCAGACAGAGCGAAAAACAAACCTGGTCAAAACCTGATCTTTATTAATTCCATCTATTTAGCGCAAAGGCTTTTAACCTGATTGAAAACATGGGCTTCCAAATATTTACTTTCTTGACGTAGTAATCTCCATTCACAGAAATTGCGATTACCGGTTGCTTCAGACTGCTTCATCGGGCGTCAGATGAATACAATCACTTTCTTTTTCAATCTTTTTAATTGTAAGTAACCAATACATTTAATTCTTTATTTTTCTTAATATTTTTCTTTTCTAGATTTTTATATTACGATTTTTTCCCTCTCAACATTATTAAGAACACGTGTCATGAGCGAGATCTAATATTCATGTTTCATTATTGATTAATTCTATATGATATGAACTGTTCTTTTGTTCATCTCCAGTTACTTTCACTTGCATTCATTCATCCAGCTCTTAATTCCGGATTCAAGATATGCTGATGACATGTAATCTATAAATCTGCGTCCCATTCAAGGTAATGGGAATTAAGGGTTTGGTGATAATAACAATGATAGCAATCAACTAAAGGCAGCAACTAGGGTGATCCTGGTAATGTGGACCGTAATTATGACGCTTTTCATAACTGTGGTGGCAATAATGATTAGAATGGTAATTAGAATGAGGACTTATACGATGATCATGGTGATATAATTAATAATGATTATGAGTATAATGATGGTGATTATAGTGGTTATGATAATGATACCACAGTGACAATAGCAGCAGTAAACAGAAAAAAGCAAATGTTATACCGCCAAGAGAACCAAGACAACTAGGGTTAAATAAGATAAATGTGGTAATATTTTAAAAGGAAAGTGATGCATGTACGCTTACATATTCTTACTCAAAAATATATATATAACTAAATCCAATCAAATAGATATAAAAGTCCCCACACAAGGTCATTCTTTCCCCTTCCTACTCCCTTACCCTACCCCTTAAAAAAAAATGTTTCCGCTTTCATTTCTGCTCAAAATGTTTCTTCCTTCACCCCCTCCCCCCAACACACACACACACACACACACACACACACACACACACATACATACACACACACAC
>NC_061852.1:25207959-25210459 GCF_019202785.1 Penaeus chinensis | reverse complement strand
TATGTGTGTGTGTGTGTCAGAAGAAAGGGAGTCTGCAAAGTTTCTATTACCATTCTCCCTCTATTGCGCGCCTGCACCAGACGCTGCATTAATCTTAATTCAGAGTGGTTGCTCTTACACAGTCCCGACAGCTCAATTATTTCACGTTACAACTCCAGGTGCCTCGCCAAACTCCCAGCTTTTAGACCAACGATTTTTTTTTTATTTTTTTTATAATCACTCATGGATTATTTTTCTCATCTCTGTCGCAAAACCCTTTCCCGAACCCTTCTGCCACCTCACTCTCTCCGACACCCCAACCCCCTGAACCTCTATTCGAATCGTCCGTTTGAATCGGTGAAAACGAATCGCCATCGTCCACAAGGGTTTAGAGATCATAATGTATGTATTAAATGGGCAGGGTTTCCCCTCTAAAATTCCGCTTGGTCTCGCGAGCGACGTTCATATAGTATTTAAGGGGAAAGCCGAGAGGGCAGTGGAAGAGGGCAGTGGGTGGGGGTGAGGGGAAGGGGGTGGTAAAAGGAGCGTGAAAGAAAGAGGTGGGAAGTGAGAGAGATTACTGATGTAGGAGGAAGGCGGAGGAGAGGGAGACTAGAGGGAATGTAGGATCATGGAGGCTGGGAATAAAAGAGAGAGAAGTATGCCAGGAATCGGTAAAGAAAGGAGGGTAAAGATAAGATAAAAATGCGAGTGATAATGGAGGGTAAGACAGGGCGGAAGGAAAGAAAAATTCGCTGAAAGAGAAAACGGAGTGAAGAGGGAGTGGAAAAGTGTGGATGGAAGAGCAAAGGAAGAGAAACAATAGTAATAAAATATAGAATGGGGTTGGGATAAAATCTTTTGTAAATGTGTATAAACTTTTATGCGCTCGGGCGTATGTATGATAATTTAATAGTCCAATGTTTCCAATCAAACAATAAAGCACGATCACTCAGGTATATAAGAATTTACTCTTTTGGTACTATAAACTGATTATACAATGAGTTCCAAGGGATATACGTGTATATATGTACCAATATCTATCTATTCATATATACATGCATACATACATACAAACAGACATGAATATATATATGTGTGTGTGTGTGTGTGTGTGTGTGTGTGTGTGTGTGTATGTGTGTGTGTGTGTATGTGTGTGTGTGTGTGTGTGTGTGTGTGTGTGTGTGTGTATACGAGTGTATCTGTATGTATATATACATATATATAAATATGTATGTATATGTGCAGTGCGTATATGTATATATATACATATGTGTGTGTATAAACATATATATATATATATATATACACACATATATATTCATATATATACATTTATATACAAGTATGTATATAAATGTATATATATACATGTATATACATATACGTACACACACACACACACACACACACACACACACACACACACACACACACACACACACATATATATATATATATATATATATATATATATATATATATATATGTATATATATATATATATATATATATATATATATATATATATATATATACACACACACGTGTGTGTGTACATACATCTACTCAATATACGACGAATGAAGGTAGAAGAAGAAGAAAAAGAAAAAGAAGAAATAAAAGAGAAGAACAAGAACAAGACAAAGAAAAAAAAAGGGAAGGGGAAGAAAGTCGATACACGACTGCAAGACAGAGGAAAGAACTTATTACAGATACAAAGCTGAGGCGAGAGAAGAAGAAAAGAATAGTAAGAAGAAAGAAGGGAATGATAAAAAACGAGTTCCACACCTGATGAGATGCGAGCAATAAAAGCTAAAATCAAAAATTAGATTTTCCTAATCACGTTAAATCAACAAACATGAATCATAGAAATTAAATTATCAAATTAGCACTGGCCCCATATGATCATAAGGTAAACATAACACCATAACATCACTACTTTTGACTCTAAACACTGAAGACTTCATACACTGGCACTGCCTTTCTTCATTATCTTTTATTTACATTTGTTGGTATTTTATTATCATCAGACTAAAAATAACAACAAAAAAGAGTATGATAAAGTGATAATAACAATGGTTATTGCAATGATTAACTGTGCAAGTGAAACGGTCAAAATATGTTGACAATTATATCGTGACTTGTTATAGAGATGGTGAGAAAGGGAATGTTCATGATTATGATAAGAATGACTATGATCATCATAATTATGCCATTAATTTAGGCAATAATGATTCTTCCCTATCAAGAGAAAGATCGTAGAGACATACAACAACCCATCCCAAAGAAACAAATAAACAAAAATAAGAAATAAACAAAAAATAGATTAAGAGAAGAATTAAAAAAGAAAAACAGACAATAAACGATAATTACATAGATCGACAGACGCAGCATCCCGCCCCATGATCAGCCGTAAACGAGCAGTAAATGTGCACGAGTTAATTTGACCATTGAGTCCCGGTCACGCTAGCAGGGCCATCTATAACTCGTCCTTTGTAGTGCGAGGGCGGCGTGGCGA
>NC_061852.1:25190459-25205459 GCF_019202785.1 Penaeus chinensis | reverse complement strand
TAAATTATGAAAGGGTTTAGGGAAGAGAGAGAGAGAGAGAGAGAGAGAGAGAGAGAGAGAGAGAGAGAGAGAGAGAGAGAGAGAGAGAGAGAGAGAGAGAGAGAGAGAGAGAGAGAGGAACTAAGACGTACAGGGAGGAGTGAATTCGAGGAAAAGGAATTCTCTTCAATCATCTCACAAACGACGGTTTTGCGCTGCCTCTCCTGTCACCCTCCACATCCAGCGGAGGCAGTGATCGCTCTCGCAAAAAAACATTATCATGGATGTTTCAGCATCTGACAGTCAAAGGAAATTCTAGCTTATGTTATTTCAGTTAATGAGATACCATGAACCTCTCTTAGGATATTAAGAAAAACTAGAGTATGTTAGCTAAACAATACAAATTGTATTATATATATATATATATATATATATATATGCATATATAAAGAACAATTTCTAAAAATACGAAAACGCATCGCAATACAAACATCTTTATCATGCTACAGACAGATGAAAATAAATAATAATAATGATAATATAGTTTCCGACTGCAAGTGATTCCCTGAAGATGTTACAATTTCCTTATCATCTTTTGGTCGATCAGATGCCGTGATGAAGCACACCGCGGGCCGATAACACATCGCGCAAATACAGTGCATTTCCAGCACTCCCCCCCCCCCCCCCCTCTCTCCCTCCCTTTCTCTCTCTCTCTCTCTCTCTCTCTCTCTCTCTCTCTCTCTCTCTCTCTCTCTCTCTCTCTCTCTCTCTTCTACATCTTCCTCTTCACCTCTGTTCCTTTTCTTCTTTATCTTTTTCATTACTCTCTCCTCTGCGTCTTCTTATTCGCCTGTTTCTTTCCTTTTTTTTCTGCCTCTTCATGTTTTTTTCTCTTTTCTCTCTCTCTCTCTCTTTTCTATGTTTTACTCTTTATCCCTGCTTATATTCTTCTCTTCTTCTCTTTTTCCCTTTTCTCTTTCTCTATTTCTTTGCCTTTTTGTTCTTTCCTTTTCCATTTTCCTTCCTGTCTCTCTTTTTCTCCCTTTATTTCTCTCTCTTACTTTTTTTCTGTGTTTCGTCATTGTTTTGTTTATCTTGTCTTGGGTCTTCTCTTCTCTTGTGACTTTCCTTGTTTTTTTCTTTTTTTCTTGTCCTTTCTTGTCTCTCCATGTCTTTTAGTGGCTCACTTGTCTGTCTCTGCCTCCGTCTCTGTCTCTCTCTCTTTCTATTTATCTCTCTCTCTCTCTCTCTCTCTTTCTCTCTCTCTCTCTCTCTCTCTCTCTCTCTCTCTCTCTCTCTCTCTCTCTCTCTCTCTCTCTCTCTCTCTCTCTCTCTCTCTCTCTCTCTCTTGACCTCTTACTTACTTGTTATATCAGTAATTAAATTGCATATATAACAGTAAAAGGTCAATCTACGAACAAAAATTCCTGGTAAAAGTTTCATAAAGCAGCAAGAAATGTCATGTGATATTTTGTGCGCTACGGGTGATTAAAAAGCGGAGGAATAAAAAGGATATCAAAAATAATATTTTTCATATCAGAATGAATAAAGGAAAATAGCAGAAATTCAAGAATGAGAGGAAAGAGAAAACATGAAAAAAGCAAACACAGAAAAAAAGAAAGAAAAGGTGTGTGTATATATATACTAATATATATTTATTCAAATATGTATTAATATTTCAATGAAAATCAAACAAACAAATAAACAAAACTGTTAAATCCTCCTGATGACAGCATTGCATAGACAAAATAACACGACAGTAAAGACCATGTCAAAGAATTGAGAAAAAAAAGAATCTTGTCCGACACAGAACACAAAAGACAAGAGTTCTTTCCCCCAACAAGTGTAAAAAACATTCTTGAAAGAACACTCGTCATGTGGTACAGCAGGAAAGATATTTTTCTATTTCTTTTTCTTTACCTTTACTTTTCTTTTCTACTACTTTTTCTTTTTCTCCTCCTCCTATTCCTCCTTTTCCTCCTCCTTCTCCCTTCTTTTTCTCCGTCTTCATTTACGTTAGACAATTGCGAGAAATCGAAGGAACGAAGGAAAATTCGCAGCTGGCAGAAAAGAGCCGCAGATGGGTCTCTCTTATGATACGGGCGCCGTGATTGGTTCTATGATTACTATAATTTCTATTTGATTGAAGTGGTGATTTGATTGTCAAGCCAGCCTCTCGCGCTAGACAAGTCTGTTGCGACACTTCCGTTGATCGTGTTGTGACGGTATTAGGGCGATCCGCGCCAAGGCAAGCGTATACACAGGCATAGTATTTAGAGAAAAAAATACAATTAAATATATATTTTTTTCACTATCTCTCTCAGAAACACACACACACATACAAGTTTTCTATCTACACACACACAAACACACACACACACACACACACACACACACATACATATATACATACATACATAAATTATATATTATATCATATATATATGTTCATATATATATAAAATATACATATATACATATATATGTATGTGTATACATATATATACATATGTATACATACATGCATATATACATACATATATATATTAATATAACATATATATATATTAATATAGATATAGACATAGATATACAAAAATACACACACACAAACATATACATATATATACATATACATATATATGTATACATATATACACGTGCATCTATACATATATGTATATATACATACGTATATATATGTCTGTCTCTCTCTTTCTCTCTATCTATTTATCTATCTATCTATCTATACATGTTAGTTTATATAGATATTCCAAACTTCCTTGCCTTCCCGCATTCCAGCGAAGGGAAGAAATACGCCATGATTTCAGCTCATGAGCGAGCAACCGGCTTGGTAATGTTTGCACGATGGTATGAGAGCGTGCCTGCCATAACAGACCTGCCTCTGCAACTGCATTCTTTTCCCTTTTCAGTTAGAGATTGAGGCCTCCGCTCTGATATCAAGGAAAGGTTCGGCGACGCGACACCGTTCTACGGATGCCGCCTCTTTTTCCACGTTTCCCAAGGTTTGTGCGAAGCCGAAACCAAATGGAATCCTGTTGATTGCTATCGTCTTTATCGTTTTGTTGTCATTATTATTATATTTATCACTACGCATACTGACATTATCATCACTATGAATATTGTTATCAGCATCGTTATCGTCAAATTATTGTTTACGAGCAGGAGAATCATGCATTTACAAATTCACCAGAACCTATATCATACAAAATTTATATTCCGTGTAAATGATTGTTTAAAACTTGTTGCAGTGTCAGATTATATAAATGCTGACGATAATTTTAGGCGGACAAAAATATTCTAACTTCGGGAAATGTTAGTCCAGGGATTGAATGTTAAAGAGGAAAGGGCGATATGTCTTGGCAGGATATTCACTTATTCATTTTGATATATTTCATTCGTTACATAATGGCTTTGTCAGTCTTTCTGTCTGTCTGTCTATCTGAATGTTTGTCTATATCTATTCGTTTATCTGTCACTCCTCTCTTTCTATTTATATACTTACCTTTTTACCAACCTATCTACTTATCAATCTGTCCCCCTCCCTCTTCAATTTTCCCTCTCTCTCAATGATTATTTACCTCCCTCTTCCAGTATTTGTTTACCTATGCAAGTAAATATCTAGGCATATGAGTGTTAATGTAAGTATGTAAGTACGTCCATGTAAAATACGTAGTACTTGCTACACACCTCGACTTCTCAGGTGAGCGTGAGCGGAGGCAGACACGACACAAGCAGCTTAGAAGTAGAAACTTCAAAAGCTTTACGGCACAACTTCACCCCTGCGGACTTTCTATTTGAGTTTTCAACATTTTCATGCGCTCAAAGTCTCTCTCCCCTGTGTAAAGGTTTTCAAAACAACCAGACGAAAATGACATTCGCAACGGATTTAGGGGGAAAAAAAGGGAAAATCTCGTAAAATCCTTGTGGACTTCTTTTCCGGACAAGAGGGCACTGAGCACAATCTTGCTCAGGCTCTTGGAAATATCATTACCCTTTTTATCATGATTTTCAAATGTATTATCTTTTTATTAGTAGTATACTATCATTATCATTCATACTATCATGGCTTTATTCTTTTTAGATTTCAATAAATCTAGAGCGTGATTTGTGTTTCTAACATTATCATTATTATCATTATTTTGTTATTATTATCATGGTGATAATATCATTCCTTCTTTATACACAGGCATAACGGAGTGACACTCCTTACACTCCTGTCCCTTGGGGAGCGGATCATGGACCCATGACTAAAGTTCGCTTTGACCTTGGGTTCCAAGTTCTTTTCTCAATATCCTTGTTCCTAGCAATGCTGTCTTTTGTAGTAACTCGAGTCTTATTGTAATTCCCAATTTCTTCAGCCAGTTTTCGATCTTCTTTGTCAGAGCACCAACGATTACTGGAACCACTTCAACTTTCCGTACCCCCCCCTCCCCCAACCAAGCAATTTCTCTTATAAGATCTTGGCATTTCTCAACTTTCTCTTATTCTTTTTCATGAATTCCGTTATTCCCTGGAGCAGCGATATCTATTACCACACATATCTGTCTGGTCCTCATTTTCCCTTATATATGGCTGTCTTGTCAATATTATACTTGACATAACTCGTCTTTCGTGTATGCTTCTGGGCTGCACATATCAACGCTTCCGTTTCCACCTTCGGGTCTGATTTCCTTAACCATTCCCAAGCTTTCTCTGTGTTTGTTGTGGCTGGCATTTCTCTTATAAACTGGCCATACATTCTCTTCTCCTTCCACAACCTGAAGTTCCCATTCCTTAGTTCTCTCTTAAATTCAACCCTGCCTTTTGTGCTTTCAGTCTCAATTACATCCATATTTTTTACACTACTAAATTTCTTCATTTATCTTCTCATTTGAATTCTTTACCTACAACTAAGCTGGTTTCTTGACTCTTAATACATTCCTGTCAACTTCAGAATCCCCTACCGTCCTTCTCACTTGACACATGGATCTTATAAACGTCACATTTTGGGTGTAATGCCCCATGTATAGTCATATTCTTTATTACTATTATTATTATTATTATTATTATTATTATTATTATTATTATCACTATCATTATTATTATAATTATTGTTATTATATTATTATTATTGTCATTATTCTTACCCTTATTTTTCTTACTATTATTATCATTATTACAATTATTTTTTTTTTTTAAATAAGGAATAAAAGGAATGAAAAACGAAAGTGTAAGAGGAGGGCTTGCAAAAGGGGGGGGGGGGGGGGGGGGGGGCTCGTGACGCAGCAGCGACCGTTGCGATTAAGATCTTGCCTCGCTGGCTAGGCTTAGGGAGAGCGATGTCTGAGTGCGTGTTTGCCGAGGCGATTTCAGTAAAAGGGGAAAGAAGGGTAAAAGGGGGAGAGGATGGCGTGGGGGGGGGGGGGGGATGGCAAGGGACTGGCGCAGAGGAAAGTTCGCTTAATGTCACTTCTTTTGTTTGAACTCGTTTCCATGGACACGCTATACTGTGACACTGCTACCATTACACTCAGAGATAAAATATAAGACATAAAACTAAAACAATGTTGAGAGAGTAAATGGACGAACAAATTAAACAACAGAATCGAAAAAAAATACATATAGAAAATGAAATATTTATACATTCTTTTTTCTAAGAGGTCACATTAAAAGATGCATTCATTTGAAAATCTTTTGGGGAGAAAAAGTCCTTTGATGAAGAAGAGATTCTTTCGCATAAAAGCGAACAAATACGCGAGCCGGAGCGTATTCCACCTAGGACCTTCTTTTATTTGAATTGTCTCCAAATAAAATGTTGCCAAAGGAGTGTTAAAAAAGGAGAGAAAAAAATCTTTGAGTTGACGTTTCGCTCGCATGCAGTAGCTAAAAACAAGCTAAGTCTTGTTATCAAACAATGTGAAAATGTATGAACGATATTTTAGGTGGTGATTTAAATAAAACAGCATCGACAACGGAATGGATACTGAGAGGGGAAGGGCAGAGGGAAGGAGGGAGAGAAAGGTCTAGACATTAATTGAGAGAGAGGGAGAAAAGATAGAGAAACAGAGACATTTGATGTTAATTCTCTAATGAGCTGCAAGTTAAATGAGAAACAAGAGAAGTAGAAAACGGTGGGGAGGGGGAGAAGTTGACGGTTTGAAAACATTCAACCGTAAACAAAGACGAAACAAAGCCAACGTTACCAGGCCAAGCAAACGTTATCAGGCCAAGCTAACTTCCCTAAGCAAACAAACGTTCCCTGGCCAAGCAAATATTACGAGGCAACTAAACATTCCCAGGCCAAACAAACGTTACCAGACCAAGCAAACATTCCCAAGCCAAGCAAACGTTACCAAGCCAAGCAAACGTTACCAGACCAAGCAAACATTCCCAAGCCAAGCAAACGTTACCAAGCCAAACAAACGTTACCAGGCCAGGCAAACGTTCCCAACCGCGAGAAGCCCACGTCCCGAAAGAAAGTGCAACGTGATCTATTCTTCGCCGAAGTCTTCCTTCTCCTTCCAAGACGCTGACTCAGAACTCGTCTTTTCAAGTTTGATTTCGGAGTATATTTCCCGAATAAGGCCAGGGATTCCTTCCTGCCATGGTAAACATTCTCACAGCACGAGGGCAGTTGGAAGGAAGAACACAGTTAGACTGATAGATAGATAGACAGAGATGGAGATAATAAAGAGAGACGGACAAAAATAGAAGGATTGCATGGTAGGCATGATCTGATATAGAGAGAATGAGAGAGAGAGAAGGATAAAAATAGAAAGATAGCGTGGTAGAAATGGTTTCATACACATATGGAGAGAGAGAGGGGGGGGGGGAGAAAGGAGAAATAATAATTATTATATAATTAAAAAATAATTATATAATTAATAATATTAAAAATCATAACTATATAAAAAATGATGATAGTGATGGTGATGATAATAATAAAGATAATATTAATAATAACATTAATGATAACGTTATAATATTAACAGTAATCATAATAATAACTATCATATTGACATTGAAAATGACGATGACAATAATAAAAAAATAACTAAAACAACAGCAACAGCAACAACAATAATAGTAACAATACTAAATAATAATATAATTTGTTTGTATTTCGTCCGTCCGTACCCAATCGTACAGTACGTTTCCATTCTACCAATGGAACTTTATTCCATGCGACTGCAGACTTCAAGCCTCTAAACTTTGATGTAAAATGGGTATATGTAAAATGAGGTGATAATTGACAACGCAAATATGAAAGAATGACACGCACACGTTCACGCAACATTCTAAGGATCCATGGGAACCCTATTCTAACTCCTTAATCATTAATATCAATTATTATCATGATAATTATTGTTATAATAATAATAATAATAATAATAATAATAATAATAATAATAATAATAATAGTAAATAATAATGATAACGATAATAACGGTAATAATCTTAATAATGATAAAAATTATAGTATCAATAGTCATAATAATGATTATAAATATAATAATAATAACAATAATATTATTAATAATAATAATAATAATAATAATAATAATAATAATAATAATTATTATTATTATAATGATAATAATAACAATGATAAAAATAATAATAATGATAATAATAATAATGATAATGATAATAATAGCGATAGTAAAAATAGTAATCATTATTATAACAATAATTATTAATAGAAAATGAGTAGAATTAATAACAATAATAAGAATAATAGTAGTTGTAATAATAATGATATTAATAAAAATATTTGTTTAATGTTAATGATAAAAATGGAGATGATGATAAAAATAACAATAATAATATTAATGATAATAGTGACAAGGAACATATTATTATCATTATCATTATTACTATCATAATAAACTATTATTATTATTATTATAAAAATGATAATGACAAAATAAAATGATAACAATAATAATAATAGCAATAATAATAATGATAATGATAATTATAATAATGATAATAATAATAACAATAATAATAATAATGATGATATTAATAATAATAATAATAATAGATATTATCATCATTATGATCATCCTTATTATTATAAGTATTATTATCATTATTGTTCTCATCATCATCATCATTAATAGAATTATTAAAACAACTTGGTCGTCCTCCTTGCCCTCCATCCGGCTTGAGACTTTCGCCGATGAAGTTCGCTGAGGAAGGAAGGCCGCCCACTCCCTCTCCAGGAAGGATATTAAAGCGGATTTTATTAGCTTTCCCATATATCTAGCTCCTATTTGCTATTTTCTTCTTTATCTTTCCTTGTCTCTTCCATTTCTGCCCTTCTGTGTTTACTGTTTACTGTTTTGGTTTCAATAAACATTATCCCGTTGACTGAAATTATTGCAGCTACCTACGAGTAACACATGCTAATAAATGACAGCAAACATAAGATGATAAATACATATCTATATTTCACCAGTGCATATTACCGGTACGACACATATTTCTTCACGCAATCAAACCCATTACATTACAGCATATACGCAGACAGAAACGCAAACACAGATACACACAAAATACAACTTTCAAAGGATTTCTCTTTCGTTTTCTCCCTTCCCGATTTCCACATCATCCCCAAACAAGCTCACGTTCCTGCATCTCCCTTTCTAGATTTATGACACAGCAGAGCATTGTCAGGTGGCAATACATCTCCATTAAAAAAGAAGGAAAGAAAGAAGGAGAAAAGGGCTAGACCATGTATTATCAAGACAATTTCCTTTTATTCACACCACCCAAAAAGCCTGACTTTAATCGCCAATGAATATGCAATCCCACACGAAAAAATATCTGACTAACATTATCATTAATTATGACATTGCCGTGTTTATGAGGGAAAATAAACTGATATTATTACAACCGCAGATACATTTAACGCAGCTCAGAAACATAAGTCTCCTGTTTGCAGAGAAAACATTGCATAGATATTTCACCAGATTTCTGTATTTATTCATAATCTGAATCCAAACATTCAAGCTTCTTCGCATGCAAATGAACTTAGCTAATCGGACATATAATCATAAAGGGACATATTTACAGCTTTCTCATATGTGAATTTTCTGAAATGAAAGGAAATTGATATCACTTAATCGCTTCTTACGGAATTGAATTATCTAATCCAAACACCAAATATAGATACTGGTCTATTTGAGGATCCTTATTAATTCACATATCAATAAAGTCTGCATTCTTAGAAGTCTGAGTAATTGCGGTGGCTCCAAGCCGGTTATTTAAAGCCTCTACGTCACTCCATTTCTTTTTTCTAGCCTTGTTCTCGGAAGCTCAAAAGGACAGTTCGTCATATATTATCTGGTCAAATGAGAGGTTTCATCATTACCGTGTTGGACGCCTTTCTAAAATCCTCTTTCATCTCTTCGTTGTTAAACAAGGTAACTAACAATAGTTATCGACAAAAAATAATTAATCACAGGAAGAAATATCGAGGAGTTAAAAGTGCAAAACTCAATAGCTACCAGAGTTCTGTTGCAAAAGTGTTGGAAAAGCCACTGTGCAGGTGGAGAGAGAGAGAGAGCATTATTCTCACTTCGGGGAACGATAGTAATCCTATGAATAACAATCCAACCTATGCAATCAGAGCCACGGCCTCCCGCTCGCTGCGGCCCTGAATGACAGCAGCTGCAGCATCTGACTTCGATAGCGCTGATATTAACTGATCGGCGGATGGATCACTGATGAGTTATTAAGTAGATCTAATCAATTCACTGATCAAGTAGATCTAATTAATTCACCAGAATCTGTTTGGCGAGCAACACCTGGAAACGCGGGGCGAGCCTAGCGGTAATTAAACATTACCGGCACCGACTAGACTCCCAGATGCAAGTGCGGTATATGTACACTGGAAACATTGTTGAGCATACTGATAGATCATTAATAGTAAGTGAAATCCTATGAGCTACTGAGTGTCGATGTCGCTTTGGGGCCGTTGCATCCGCGCCGGGGAACGAGGCTGATCGCTGGAATGAGCTGGTGAAACGGTGGCACTTGCATCTCGCTTTGTTTCCTCATGCTCGCCCACCTTAACGCACAACCTGCATACCGATTCATGGACATTTTGCACTTTAACATCACAAAAGCGCGCACACACACACACACATATGTATGATGTGTATATATAAGTGTGCGTTTATATGTATATGTATATGTATATATATACACAAATATATGTATATGTGTGTATATATACATATATATATTATATTGTATACTATATTTTATATATATATATATTATATATATACACAAATACACACACATATGTGTATGTGTGCGCGCAAATACATACATATGAATACAAATTTCAGCATTCTCAGCAAGTTCAATAGCTCTCTAGCTTCGAATATCGTGAGTCTACATAACTATTATAAACAATTACATTAATACTGCTGAGAAGAAGCGTGGGACATCTCCCTTCAATCAGCTGTGCGTGGCATTCCCTTTCTTGACGAAGAGTGTGTGTGTGTAGGACGGGGGAGGGGGAGGGGGGAGTCAAGTGAGAGGCAGTTGATTATCTTGTACCTAAATTCCAACAGCACATAAAAACATTTGTTACCAATTGACTTAGCGCGCGCGTGTGTGTGTGTGTGGGGGGGGGGGGGGGTTGGGACATGCGCAGTTAAGACACTACAATAGTGAGTGGTGCATGTAGGAGTAAATAAAAACTAAAATCTTATTTTTTATTTTACTTCATATAGTAAGACAAGTACTCAAGAAAAACACACGTAACACAACACAAACCTTTATTCAGTTCAAAAATGGCCAACACAAAAAATGATCTTTCACTTACACTAGAAATGCTTTCTTAACATTTGGTTGTTCTGTCGAATATCTTCGAAGTAATCCTTGTGAATTTCTGGGCAAGTCGTAACCAAAGCTATTACGAAATGGAGTCCAGCAGAGCCGCCTCAATTGGTCACTCCTAAGGAGGTCAAGTATATTGTTATGGGCTCACAGCTCGGGTCTGCCCGCAGTAAATCTCAGCTTAACTTTCAGGTTAAATCTCATTCTCAGCTCAATTCTTAGCTTGTTGGAGGGAGGGCTCCTCACCTGCTCCTGTCAATGCCTTCGCCCTTTCTTCACCTTCTTACTTTTTTCCCGCTTTGTAAAATGACGTCAGCTACAGTTTTACCTATTCAGATTTAAGCTGTTTTTTAAACTCAGTCATAAGTTAAACTTTGAATTTGTTTCATGACAATACATATATACATAAAAACAAATGTCTGTTAAAAACTTTACTCCGCTGTCACCAATGTGGGGTTCAATTTTCCATATACAAAATGAAAGTATATGCTTTCTTCTTTATTACCGCCACAACCCGAGACAAAGCCCAAGAAAACCCTACAATTTATTTGACTTACGACATGATATAGGTAATATGATTCGCGGTTATTAGGACCGTAGGGGAGGTTTGAGTTTTCCTTTCCACCCATTAACGGAAAATTTTCTATGATAGTGTTATTAACAAAATAAATTAAAGATTTGTTCTTTGTGATTCAACATAAAACGTCTGTTTATATCTCCCTAAGAGGATTAAAACAAAAAGAAAAAAAAAATAGAATAAAGATTTTTTTAATAAAAGAATCTTTAGGTTTCCCCCTCAATCAACTAACCGTTTTCTTCAGTGCCCGTGGTTTCCCATTCTTTATTCCACATCTGAAGACCTTATTTTCTTAATTTAGTTTAATTCTCCTAATGATTGCAGGTTACCTTGGAACATGATATGTGCGTTTCCTTTGTCAGACAAAAACACAAAACTATGTAAAATAAAATCAGTAAACAAATAATGCGCAACAAATCTAAACAGTCCTTTCTCATGTCATTTGCAATTTCGCTTGTTCATTTCATATTCTTTTCACTCTCATGTATCACTGATTCTTCCTTATCCCTGCCAGTACGTTATTTACCCACGGAGCTATCATCTTTGACGCATTATTGTCCGTTCTATGGGCACGGGCAAATGGCGGGCGAAGTGATTTAACCCACCTCGGTCGTTTTTTTCTTTTCTCTCTGAACAAGAAGAGATCGCCTGCTCATCTCATTACTTATTCCAAATCAATCTACAGTGATACAGCAAGCTTTAAGAACATTCCATTTTTCCTTAACTTATTATATTATCGTTAAAAGTTGACTAGCTTTCATTTCAACAAGTAGAGAGAGATCGCCAGCTCGTCCCACCCAATACAACCATCCAAGATATTCACTCCAGCAATAATCAACCTAACTAACAATTTACATATTTATATTGAAGGCTTTTAACACTGAATTGTAATATACTCAAATAGATTTTATAACAGGTGTTTTGGCATATGGCTTCATTCTGCATGGACCACAATTTCAGTTAAATTATGAAGCAAAGATTTCGACGTGTGTTTTATATATATATATATATATATATATATATATATATATATATATATACACACACACATGCATCCATACGTGTGTGTGTGTGTGTGTGTGTGTGTGTGTGTGTGTGTGTGTGTGTGTGTGTGTGTGTGTGTGTGTGTGTGTGTGTGTGTGTACGTACACAAGAGAGGCGCTCATTAAAGATTTACCCTGACCCACTTCCCATGGAAGTACAGGCATGAAACGTAATACAGTTCCAGCAAGAGTGACACACTTTTATTGTTTTATGCAGCTGTGGACTCCTCGCTTGTAAAATCTACATACTGCGTTTGAAGCCATGAAGTGACTGAGGAAATCAGCGTTTCATCATCTTGGAAACGCTTGCCTTTAAAAATGGCTTCACGGACGGAAAGAGGGGGGGGGGGGGGGAGTCATATGGCGCAAGGTCAGGAGAATGAGGATGAGAAAGAATGTAGCCACAGGACCACGCTTCCATCTAGGCAATGTGCAGACTGCGTTTGAAGCCATGAAGTGACTGAGGAAATCAGCGTTTCATCATCTTGGAAACGCTTGCCTTTTAAAATGGCTTCACGGACGGAAAGAGGGGGGGGGGGGGGGGAGTCATATGGCGCAAGGTCAGGAGAATGAGGATGAGAAAGAATGTAGCCACAGGACCACGCTTCCATCTAGGCAATGTGCAGACTGCGTTTGAAGCCATGAAGTGACTGAGGAAATCAGCGTTTCATCATCTTGGAAACGCTTGCCTTTTAAAATGGCTTCACGGACGGAAAGAGGGGGGGGGGGGGGGGGAGTCATATGGCGCAAGGTCAGGAGAATGAGGATGAGAAAGAATGTAGCCACAGGACCACGCTTCCATCTAGGCAATGTGCAGACTGCGTTTGAAGCCATGAAGTGACTGAGGAAATCAGCGTTTCATCATCTTGGAAACGCTTGCCTTTTAAAATGGCTTCACGGACGGAAAGAGGGGGGGGGGGAGTCATATGGCGCAAGGTCAGGAGAATGAGGATGAGAAAGAATGTAGCCACAGGACCACGCTTCCATCTAGGCAATGTGAGAGTTGTGAACAAGTGCACTGTCTTGTAGGACACCTTTGATCAATATTCTGCGCCTCTTGGTTTTGATAGCCTCCCACAATTTATGTTGCAGTGAAGTGTAGTAAGCTGCTGTAATTGTAGTACATTTTGCCAGGAAATACATTATCACTATATGCTGGTCCCAAAAGACTAAACATGACCTTTCCTGTCAAGGGTGTGATATGTGCTTTTTTTTTGGGGGGGGGGGAGTCAAAGTGCTTCCCTTGTTTTGACTGGGCCTTAGTTTCAGGATCATAGTGATGAAAAAGTTTAATCCAGCATAATTAGTCTAAAAAAAAGTCCTGGTTTTCTTGGCTCATGGCTAAAAGAGCCTTGGAACAATAGACTCGTTCTTGCTTCTGGAAAGGTGTGAGTAGCCTAGGAACCCATCCAGTAGCCAAATTTTGTATATGCGGACCAGCACTAATCAGGAAATCTAAGGCTAGTTGACGATCTTCCAAAATGCCAGTCTCCAGTTGATGGATGGCATCCTCATACATGGCAGACTGGGGTATCCCTGGGAGAGTGGCCGTTTCCACGGATCTCAGACCACACCTGAACAGGCGACCCCAATGTTTAACATCATCTCCATATGTTATATTAATTTCTTCGAAGGTTTCTTGTGGTGTGGTGTGGAAGGGAATACATGACTTACAGAGATGTGTATCATTATATATGGAAAATTCCAGCCTCCAAAGATAAAGGGAAATGAGTCAGGGTAAATCTTTAATGAGTGTCCCTCGTGTGTATATATGTAGAAATATATATATTTATATATATATATATATATATAAATGTATGTATATGTATATATGTATATATATGTGTGTGTACACACACACACACACACACACACACATATATATATATATATGAGAAGTAAGTAGGGGGGGGGGGGGGGGCAGACACACAAACCAAAACAAATCGTGCAGCTAAAAGATGGAGGATGCCAGGTTAGGTGCGTGACAGCAGAATGAAACTACAAAATGGAGCCTTGCGCTTCAAAGGTTTTCAGTGAAGTAACGTGGAGTGGTTTGTAAATTAAAGGGGGCTGAAGTTAATGAAGGAGGTCGGAGATAACACACCTAAGTGTCCTTGCCTGAATTCAAAATCAAATAAACACACCCACAACTCCATTTTTCTTCTTGTTTTTTCTCCCCCTCTCGTGAGGGTAAATACCTCCTAGGCATAAAAAGAATCCCAAGTACTCGAACAGGTGGAGTGAGAATAGACGTCAAGAACCAGAACGTCGATGCCAATGAAGAAAAGAGGTAGCTCCCAGGACGAACGTTTCTATTGTGTGCATGTAATTGAGCCAACTACGAGGCGAGGGACCACAGCGCCGAGGGCCGTGGGAGCACTTCGTTAGTCCGGGGAGACTCGAGAGGGACGCCCGCAGGCTCCCCAAGTAGGCTGAATAATTACGAGGTACCGCTGCGGTTGGAGGGACTCGAAGAAGAGTCTTTGCGTGGAGGGAAAGCCTGGTGGCAGGTGTGGCAGCGAACGTAGTGAATGTTTT
>NC_061852.1:25160459-25165459 GCF_019202785.1 Penaeus chinensis | reverse complement strand
AGGACGCGACAGCCATCCCCATGGCCAAGCCCGTTTCAGACGCGTCGACTCTCCATATTATATTTGTGAAAACACGGCGGACGAGAAAGATATCAATGCATCTGAAACGGCCTTAATGATCATATATACAGTTTTCACTTTTCTGTTGAAAAAGAAGTGCTTAGCTGAAAATTGCTTCGCGGAAACCTCTTTGAACGGGTTTTACCGTGTTTGACGTGAATGAAAGCGCTATTGATGCCAGTGGTCATATAAAAGCATGTTATTCGTACCATCTACAGTGGATGGTAAAAATCGATGAGTCTGAAACAGGCCAATATGCAATTCATACAGTACCACAAGACACCGTTTATCTCTAGGGCGACTTCAAAGCTACCCGTGGTGCCTCCAACGGTACTGGCCCAAAAAATAATAGTATAACCATTTATAGAACTAAACAATATCAGCGGCACTGTGTGTCTGTGTGTCCGTGTGCGTGTGTGATTATATATGTGTGTTAGCGAGAATTCCTTTCCCAAATCTTGAAGTTACTAAGAATCAGAACCGCTATACCTATCTATTCACCCCGAGAAAAAAAAACACAAACAAAACCAAAGACAAACAAATAAAACAAGGAAACCTCTAAAAAGAATAAATACGCAAACCCCTCTTCAGAATGCAAAGGACTAAATATGACTTCAAGAAAAACACATAAATGCAAACGTCACATAAAACACGGATCTTCAACACATTCCCAAAAAGAGACTGAACAAATACTGCGCAACATCCGTCGTGCTTGTAAAGTCAAAAGGTAACAACATAGTTCCTTTGAGTGCCATGGGCCTGGCTTAAGGTAGGAATGTTGTAATGGTAATGATAATCATAGTAATTGTAATGCTACTAGTAAATGGGAAAACAACAGCAATACTATTCATAGTAATAGTTCTGATAGTGGAAATAATGATAATGATACTAATTATTAATCAAAATGATGACAATAAGAATAATCACTAGAATAACAGGAGTTATCCTCACAGAGATTACACTGATATTTATTAGGATTATAAACACCTTTAATGAATTCTTAAAATTCTGAATCTCACTAGCCTAACAACATTATATAATCATCTAATCTTAGAAGTTACAGAAATGCCTTTGCCAACTTAAAATGAGATAAGAAAAACGAATAGCTTTACTGCCCGGCAACTTCGAAATAAAAATCAAGATTTAACTGTCAAATCACCCACTTGCCCATCATGCAATCTCCCGCATGACAACCGGGCAGCTCTTCATCACTCTACCTCCCCCTCCTCCCCTTCCTTCCCTACCTAACCCCACCAAAGCCTGAGTCAGGCCTGGGGATATCACAGCCATAATCTTTACTGTGAAATTTCGGCGTCAATTGCTTTGTATAAGCCACCCTGGCAGGATCCCATATCCTTTATATATTGAATAATAATTGTCAGGCAGGCAGGCAGGCAGGCAGGGGTGGTGGTGTTCGCAGGGAGCTGGAGGATGCTGACCCGCCGGCGTGCCCAGATAAGCAAATTCTCACCTGACGCAGCGAGCTTAAATATTTTACGTAAGGGATCAACGCACACTCCGAACAAACGGCTCTGCCACGACGCCTCCGCTCCAAATGAAAACTGGTACAGAACAATAAAAACAAGAGAGATAAAAAAAAAAAAAAAAAAAAATAAGAAAGAGAAAAAAAGTAAAAAGTTCGTGCATTAAGATCTTCGAAGCTACCCCCAGAGACCGTAAATAACTCACTTAACTATTCATAATCAAGATACACGCACTGCCTTGACTACTGCAAAAACCAACACGCTTTACACTGTGCCAAACTCCTCCGAGATTAGAAATTAAGAAGATTTACGGACAGAGCCAGGGAGACGCATATCCAAGGCGAGAGAGAGTTTCGAATTTGAGTGTTTTATTGACAGAGAAATCCAGCAATAAAAATGGCTGGTAATAATGTACTAAGTCCCTCAGAGTCCCATTAACAGCGCACGGCTTATTGTTACATTTCCCGAATAAACAACATAATCCCATTACAGGCACTCGGATTAACAGTACTGCACTTTATGAATGTGTAATACTCTTTCATAAAGAACTACTTTTTGTTTTCATTATAACCTTGAAATGATGCTTTTTGAAAAATTATACTTTCAGAATATTTTTCAGTGTACTTTTGTAAAAAAAGTAGAACTCCCCTCACAAAGAAATATGCTCATTCGTGTGCATAAACTGTATAACTCAAATGTACTTTTAATTTCGCAACCATTATCCTCTGCATTAATCGTTATCATATTCCTGTTGCTACTTTATGTCAACAATTCTACCGTCTCGCCCGCCACAGACTTGCTGCCCATTTTACGTGAAATTTAATTCGTGTACCCACCTAGCAAAATATACAGTGTGTATCTATCTGTCTATCTATCTATTTATAGATACATATATGTGTATATGTTTAGACACACACACACACACACACACACATATACAGACAGAAACACACACACACACACACACACACACACACACACACACATACACACACACACACACACATATCGGATGCTAACCATACTTGGAGTTCATATCAATGGAATTCGAAATGCTAGAATTCTAGCTTTATACCTAATATACAGTGTGTATCTATATGTCTATCTTTCTATTTATAGATACATATATGTATGTGCTTAGACACACACACACACACGCACACGCACACGCACACGCACACCCACCCACCCACCCACACACACACACACACACACACACACATACACATCGGATGCTAACCATACTTGGAGTTCATATCAATAGAATTCGAAATGCTAGAAAGCTTTATACCCAATATACAGTGTGTATCTATCTGTCTATCTATCTATTTATAGATACATATATGTATGTGTTTAGACACACGCATACGTACACGCACACGCACACCCACCAACCCACACCCACCCACCTACACACACACACACACACACACACACACACACACACACACACACACACACACACACACACACACACACACACACACACACACACACACACAACGGATGCTAAACATACTTGGAGTTCATATCAATGGAATTCGAAATGCTAGAAAGCTTTATACCCAATAAATTTCACAAAGCAACAACAGGTGCTCAACCCTGGTTTGGCTTTAATTGCAGGCGAAAAAAGGTACACTGGAATTGCCTTTTAAGGCATCCTATAAGGCAATGTAAATTAAATCACATACAGGTTAGTAAAGATGATCTCGAGACAAAGTTTATCGGTCGTTCAGTAAGCAGCAAGGCCTGCTAGAGCTCAATTAAACAACAACAGAGCTTCACAGTTCCTCCTTTGAATAAACCAGTTGGAACAGAGGCAGCCTCAGGATAAAGCTGACCTGCTCACCACTTACTTCCTTCAGAAGATGAAAGTCTGTGATCCTTGGATTAGACCTCTGCATTTCCTCCATAAACAAATTACACATTCTAGGTTCTCTTTGTTTTGTATTGATTCAATTAGAAAAAAACAATTCAAGACATAAAGTCCACATAACAAAAATGGCTAGAAATTAAAAAATAGAAATATTGACGGAAACACAAAATGAAAATGTATAGTTTCCCATTTAACAACTACTGACTACATTCCCTATCATCACCCAACATTGATGAAAAGAATGGCGTCTTCCTTCAAAAGTTATTATTTATTGAGCACGAAAATCCATCGAAAACTAGTTCAATACACAGAATGAAAATAAGATAAGCCTCTCGGCGAAGAGAAAAGCGCCTGGTTTGCATTTCCACACAATATTTCTGTGACTGCAAAGAACCATTCCTTTCTTTTGAATATCAAAGAATATCATCCACATGACCACAAGGGTTCAGTGGCAGCAAAACCTTTTTTCTAGAATAACATAGATTACCATTGAACTAGGGTTACTTCTAGATGAAACGGCCTCTCGCACTAACGAAAATTTCTTAAATATATACTCTTCATAAAAGAATTAAACTTGCTTTGACTTATCCATCGGCACTCGTGTACCGTAAAGGAATAGCATTCTTTTTCTCATTCCCGAAGCTAGCACCTTTGTCAACTGCACGCCCTCCATTGTTCCGGGAAGCAACGAACAAAGGAGAGATTTAAATCATAATCCTTAGCCAGGAACTATAGAAACACGTCATAGAAATCAATAACCCTGCATTGCCTTGCTGTACAAAAGAATATATCAAAAGGGAGCTCTTAAACTGACCCGCATGCATACCCTGAATCACACAACTGCGTGACGACAAAGCTTGCTCTACCTTTCACAAATCTTTAAATTCCCTTCGAGGGAATAACTCTCCACACTTTTGGTTTCCTTGCCTTCCATCTCCTCGACAATTCTCGACAGGGTGCCAAATGAACCTTGACGCCTTACGGAATTTAATATGCGGGAAAGTATTCGAAAGGTCTGTTCTCAGCCTTCCAACATCAGCGGGATGCGGCAACGCTGAGCATCATTTACAAGATTCTGAAATGCAGTGTACTTCACTCCGCTTTCCAAAGACTAATTTGCAGCATCCTCATCTTATAGCAGTAAGGTAAGGACGCTTAAAATCGTAATTATCAGCTTCAGCTTCCCGTCGCGAGGCCCGAGCTCTTTCCAAACACAGTTTGGAATCATATCTCCTACTCATCTTCCTGCACTTCCTGTCGACGGTGCTTAAATGGAAGGCAAATAGCTATCCCCTTGCAAGAAAGAAAGAACAAGAAAAAGGAACACACAAACACACACACACACACACACACACACACACACACACACACACACACATATATGAATATACATATATATATATATATATATATATATATATATATACATAATCTCTCTCTCTCTCTCTCTCTCTATATATATATATATATATATATAGAAAGAGAGAGAGAGAGAGAGAGAGAGAGAGAGAGAGAGAGAGAGAGAGAGAGAGAGAGAGCGAGAGAGACAGACAGAGATGGAAATCGTTCTGCTGCATAAT
>NC_061852.1:25115459-25120459 GCF_019202785.1 Penaeus chinensis | reverse complement strand
GTTTGTGCCTGTGTCTATATGCGCCACAGACATTTATTATCAGTAAACCAGCACCCTGGTCGCACACACACAGAGCACAACGGAGACCTCTCATAAAGAGCATCATCTCTTAGCAAATCAAATATCAAATCACGGCGGCCGGCATCCAAGTGTGGGATAAAGGCTCGTCGCAAACAGTATGAAACTTTTATGAGAATCACAGCGTCTCTATGGCATGAATCGCTTGCAATATTTCTGCAACGCGTCGAAAGGGTAAGGGAGAGGAGAAGATGGGAGAGGGTGGAGGGGGAGAAGGATGGAAAGGAGGGGAGGGGGAAGGGTGCGGATGAAAGCGTGAAAAATTGGATCGCATTTATTTTCCCCGGGCGTGGGAGATCCCTCCATGCCTCATCTTTTGCTGAAGTGTGATGCTTTCCTGTCAGGCCAACCGTTAAGAGATAGCGAGGTTTGGGGAATTTAGGAGTTTTCCTCCCTTGATAAAGCGACTCTCGGCTCTCCATGACATCTTGTTGTTTACTCGAGAGCTCAAAAGAACGTCGGTCCTTTTGGACGCTTTTGACAGCAGCGTGAAGGAGATATGCATTTTTTTAAACACTTGAAATAAATTGTTAATAATAGGTTGGACTGATTATGAGAACTGCTACCAGCTTCTTGTTACACGTTATCGGTTGTGTGTTGTGAATTCATTGTCGAGAGAAGACAAAGGGACATGGATTTTGCTTTCTAAATGCATTGCTTATTATTATCACTATCATTATCATCGTTAAATAATTTGTAAATCTCCTTTGTCATTCTTTACAATCCCTAATCTTCACCAAGATTACGCATTACTTTTCTACTCTAACCTCCTTTGTATTCTAGGTAAACCTGGGTTTATTTTATTTTCTGTTCTACTTACCTAGACACATTAAATATATCCTCTCTCTCTTTCTCTCTCTCTCTCTCTCTCTCTCTCTCTCTCTCTCTCTCTCTCTCTCTCTCTCTCTCTCTCCATCTCCATCTCCATCTCCATCTCCATCACCATCACCATCACCATCACCATCACCATCTCCATCTCAATCTCCATCTTCACCTTCATCTCCATCTTCACCTTCATCTCCATCTTTATCTTCATCTTCATCTTCATCTTCATTTCCATCTCCATCTTCATTTCCATCTCCATCTTCACCTTCACCTTCATCTCCATCTTTCGCTCCATTTCCCTTCCCTCCCCCTTTCCACCTTATCCACTTTCCCCATCTCCGCTTTCTCCCCCCTCTCCCTCTTCCCTGTCCCCTATCCCTTCCTCTATTCCCCTCCTCATTTCTATCCTTCGATTTCCCCTTTGACCTCTTCAATCTCCCTCTTCCTCTTCTCTGCCCCCTTTCTTCTACTTTCCTCTTACCTCTTCCTTCTCCTCCCTCTCCTCAGCCTTCTCCTCCCCTTCACCACATTATTCCCATCCCCCTCCCCCTCTTCATCCTTTCCCTAACCCTCCCCCACCTTCCTCTGCCCTTCCGTTCCGCCTTCCCCCCCCCCCCACCCCCTCGTCAACAACCCCATTTACTTATCCCCAACGCCTTTCCCTAACCCTTCCCCACCCCCCAGGATTCCCCTTCCCCTACTCCACACTCACACAATGCTAATCTCCCCCAGCCGCAGCATCTTTATCTCTGCTCTTCATCTTCTGCTGCATCCACTAATTAAATTATCTTCAGTGCTCTCGTTGTTGCGCTTTGCTAAATATCAAGTTGCCGTTATTGTTGGCGATTATTATTTTCAAGATAGTGATGGTGATGATCATAATAATGATGATGATGTTGAAGACGAGGGTAATAACGATGACGACGATGATGATGATGATGATGATGATGATGATGATGATGATGATGATGATGATGATGATGATGATGATGATGATGATGATGGTGATGGTGATGGTGATGGTGATGGTGATGGTGATGGTGATGATGATGATGATGATGATGATGGTAATGATGATGATGGCGATGATTATGATGGTGATGACGATGATGTGATGATAATGATAATGATGCTGAGGAGGAGGAGGAGGGGAAAAAGCAAGAGGTTGTTGGTGGTGATGGTGATGCGGTGATAATGATGATGAGATCACTGGGATCCTATCATCGACAACAATAATTTTAATAAAACCAGACATTGTACACTTGCCAGGGTAATAATGCCAAGGATATTACCACCATTAAATGGATAACAAGAGTATAAGACATGAGGTATTCAGCTGTGCCTTGAGCTACCATGCTTGGTCTGTGTGCTTGCAACAACTATGCAGCATGATGGCCGGGTGGCGAGGCGGGGATAAAACACTCACGCGTAAACTTAACGTAGAGGGTACAACGTTCATAAAATGCCTTCGATTACATCATTCTAATAACAGAAGCTCCGATCATATAACAACGATGATAATGACTACTTATGATTGTGAATATTATCTACAATAATATTATCATCTGACTGTAATAGTAGTAATAACAACTTATAACATTGTAATAACAATGTTATAAGGGTATTTATAATATACTGTATAGCATTACATTATACTGCATTATATAGAATAAACTGTATTATATCCTATTTGATCTTATCATATTTTTTAATTAGTCCACATTACATTTTATTATATCATATCATATTGGAATACATAATAATAACAATAATAATTATTATTTTTTCCATCATTATCATTATTATCATTGCCATATCATATCATCATTATTATTACTATAATTATCATTATTATTTATTTTATTATTATTATTATTATTAATATTATTATTGTTATTATCATTACCATCAACATTATAGTTATCATATTTTTTTTCTTAATTTTTACTATTATTATGATTACCAGTACCATTCATCACCACCACATCATCACCACGACATTATCATCATCATCACTATCACCATCACCATCATCTATATCATTATTATTATTATCATTAGTGCTATTATCATCATTATCGTTACCATTTTATCATTATCGTTATTACCATAATATACTGTACCTGAGATTATCATTATGGTAAAGGTGACGATGATTATGAAGGGTGGATAGAATTTATATTATCAATATCAGTTAGAATAATATAGCAATAGGTATCATTATCAATATTGTTACAAAATTGCTCCAATTATACGGACATGACAAAAGTGAATATAAAATATAAAATCCCAAGCAACATTGATATGGTCACGCAAACTGCAACTACGTGGCACGGCAAGATAAACAAAATGAAAATCTAAAATATGAAATAACATTCCATTTAAAAGCTCCCTTTCCCCCCCTCGCGCATAAACCTAATAGCGACCCCTCCCATTATTTACACACCTTTCCAACACCCCTCTCCCTCTAGTAAAAAAAATGAAAAATCTCCACCTCCTCCGCCCCCTGGGGGTATACATCTTTCCGACAGCCCCCCCCCCCCTTATCTACCGCATGTGCATTTGCTTCCAACATCCCTCCTCTACTGTACAGGTCTTTCCAGCCTTTCCCTAACCACGTACTCTCACGAATACACATATTTCTATCATTTCTTTTCCCTCACGAAGGCACATCTTTCCATAATATCCTCTCGCTTACGAACGCACCCTCCAACCTCCTCCCCCCAATCCCTTCGACTATCCAACCCCCCCACGCCCCTTCCTAATCCCAACCCTTCCTGAGAGTGACATACTCCCAACATACAGTCGCAGCATGTAAACAAACGCTTCACTGCTGCACCACTGTTTACCCAGCTCCATCTCCTGGCCCCTCGGTAATAACAGTAGTAAACAAGGCCAATAATAGCTACTGTTTACGGGCATATTTGTCACGCGTGTTTATAGACTGTCAGCACATTACACTGGGAACTTGATTACAGTCGTAAAGCAGAGTAAGTTCCTCCTGACAGCACTCCCCCAACCGCCTACCTCCCCTCCCCAGTCTCCCCAGGCTTGCTCCTTCCCACTACCTTTGCACTTCGTTTTTCCTCCAGACATTGCCCATTCCCTTCTTTTCCCCTTTTCGCCTCCCTCTCTACCGTACCCTTCCCCTTCTTCCCCCAGTGCAAGACATCCTGGCAAGACATATTGGCCAGAGAGATAAACTGCGACGAAGCAGGAATATCCGAACGAAGAAGGAAGGCAAGAGAGAACGGGAGGGGCGCCACGGAACGAGGCCAGGAGAGAAGCAAAGAAGGAAAGTAGGAGAGGGCCAAAGAGAGAGGGGTGAATAGTGCCAGAGAAGGGATGGGGGGCTAGGGTAGTAGTTGAAGGGAGGACTAAGGACAGGATAAAAGGACAAAAAAAAAATGAGGAGAGGGATAAGGAAGAGGATGAGAATAAAGCCAAAGAAGGAGGAGAGAAGAGGTATATGGAAAGAGTAGAGGAGTGGACAAAGAAGGAAGGGAGGGCTAAATAAGGAAGGATGGAGAGGGAGAAATTAGGCCGGGAGGAAGGAGACGAAGAAAGGGGAGAGAGACTAAAGAGGGTCGGGAAGAGAAGGCAAAGAAAGGAAGCAAGAAGAGGCCGAAAAAAGTAGGAAAGAGAAAGCCTTAGAGAGAGGTGGAGAGAAGGGGGGAGAGGACGGAGGGAAGAGAGCCAAGGAGGGAGGGGAAGAGAGGGCCATTGAAGGAGGAGAAAAGAGGACCAAGGCAGCAGGGAAGGGGAAAGCCATAGAGAGAGGGGAGTAAGAAGGCAATGAAGGCAGAGGATTAAAGAAGATGAGGAAAACGTGAGAAAGGCTAAGAGGATCAGGAGGGAGAGAATACTTCCGAGGAAGATGATGGAAGTGAAGAAAAATAAGGTAAGGGTGGGATGACTAATATAGTAAAAGAAAAAAGAGAATTACAAAGGTGAGGAGAGAAAATAACAGGCATAGAAAGGTGACTGGAATACAATAAGGAATCATATGATGATAATAACATAACATATACATACGCACGCACGCATAAACACACACAAAAAAGTGAACAAAGTAAATATCAATATGAAGGCGAGTT
>NC_061852.1:25095459-25102959 GCF_019202785.1 Penaeus chinensis | reverse complement strand
CATAATTCAACACTGATTGAAGAAGGTCAGAATTTGTCGATATATTTCTTCTCTCTCTGGAAGAACTTACCTCATAGATCATGAGGGGAAAGTTGCTCGAACCAGCGTCCATACCTGCAAAAAAGAAGAGGAAAGAGTGACATTAAAATATTGAAATGACATCCTTCCAGTCGTTTTTCTTATAAATATTTCATGTCCAATGACACTTTTGGGTCAGACTCGTCGCCCCGCAGATAGATGTGCTCTAATATTTTTCGGGTTTGCCACATTGGAGAAAATAAACGATCCCCTGCACCATTCTCGAATTCATCCCCTCCTTGGAAGGCGCGGATTGAGGCAAGACGCCGTTCGTAATATACGACGAGGGAGTCATTCGGAATAAAGCAGCGGTAAATATAGATAAAAGAGATATTCGCAATCATACCATGAGCTCATCAAGAATTTCCTCCTCCGCCTTTATTTCCCACTGACTCATCAATCGCTGTCTCCTCCCTTATTCCCTCTTCTCTCTGTTCTTTTTCTCTTTCCACTGCTGACTATTGGGCCACGAGCACACGATGAGGCAGTGTTACCAAAGAGCTGTTTATGAAGTTGCAAAGAATACTGACAATAAAAGGTTAGGGCTGGCGTCATTAACATATCACACTGTCAACGTCAGAGTCGTCAGTATAATATCACCATCACCACCATCAATTCGTGCCGCCAGAATCTCGCAGACACTCTCACTGTTCTACCCAAGATTACTGATACTTTGGCCATAAGTGTCAATATAACTGTCAACATGTAACAAATTCCCAATAACATTACCGCTATATTATCACTATCACAAAAGTTGTGCGTCAACAAAGAAATGAGCCGCTATAACATACTAAAGTGAATACCAAATGTGTAATAAATCAGACAAATGGCACCGCAACTGACTCAATTATTGCAATTTACGAGCAGTGCCTGCAGTTCACAAGCAGCATGCAAGAAACAGAAAATCTTTGCCACCAACGATAACCATTTTCCTCATTCTCCTCTTAAAGAGACACATTGGTTGTTTTATTTTCACGAAGCATCAGTTACACTATATTCAAGAAAACATGAACGAACTGTATGCTCGTAGAACATGCTACAGTTGAAAAACAGGTATACCAAATATGTAAATGTGCATATATAACTGGTGGAAAATGTACAAGCTACCAACACTTGTATCGTGCACTGTACACACGTAGAAACAGAGACTGTTGCATCATACGTAAAACAAACAACTATTGAACACCTCGGGGAAACTACAATGAATTTATCCTATTCATCCATAAATAGTGTAAATCTTTACTATTTATTGCTTTCTTTCATATAACTTAAAACGTATAGGCCTATTTACCGTTATGACATAATCGGGAAAGGAAAACCGAACATTAAATCTTGTCTTTTTCCTTCTCCTCCCATTGTTATCCAACAAACGGTGTAACTTACATGTATCATTTTTATATTGAATCATTCGGGGGAAAAAAACTTTTACTTACATTAAAGATAAAGTAAGTAACAAGTAAGGTGTGGGTCATTTTAATCCTGAATATTAGAAGGAAGTTTCTTTTAGATTTCGGCTGCTGTGCATAGCATCATATATGAATTTTAAGAAGGTGATAAAGAAAAGAAATAATTTTCTTTTGTCGCAATGACCTTCACGTAAGGATAAGAATCTCAATAACGGCTCAATTCCGCTCTTAAATTAGAAGCAATATCATGGTATATCGGTTCTGGATTAGCATCTGCGATCTTTTCCATTTTGCATAGCTGCGTGCATTTGCATCAGTATCTCCATATTGAGCAGGTTTAAAGTTGAGCGTGTGTGTATGTGTGTGTGAGTGTGTGTGTGTGTGTGTGTGTGTGCCTAAAACAGAACCAAAGCAGCCATCCAGCCCCTAAAATATAGTTTCCCATGGAAGCACAAGATTCGTCTCCACTCTAATATGCCCCCCCCCCACGCGCGCGCGTGTGTGTGTGTGTGTGTGTGTGTGTGTGTGTGTGTGTGTGCATGTGCATGCGTGCGTTGTGCATGTGTGTAGCCATACATATCCACATCCATATGCGACGTTACGTATATTTACATTCGTTCCCCTGAAAAAGACCGCCAGTCCTTGACGATCACACCCTCTGCAACAGGAGAAGCAGAGCAGCGATTCAAGCCATGCACGAAGCAGACGGCATAAGACGCTTGCAAGAGCCGACAAAGATGCTGTTGTAGCCTTCCCTCCACGTCTGCGGGAGATTACTGAAGAAGGCGGTTACAGTCGTGATTCGAATCTTAACGCTGATAAGGCGAACCTTCATTTGGAAACAGAGCTTCATATCTCAGGGGCGGTGACGGCGGGAGGAGGAGGGGGTGCAGTAAGCGCTTGAGTGGAAGGCCTCGAGTGATCGCCGCCTGATCCCGCCGCCTCGGGCCAGCGGAGATGAGGGCGAGGTGCGAGACGAGCCTAGCATCCGCGAAGCCCCGCCAGCTACACGAGCAGCGCCAGTTGTGCGGGGCTAATAAGGTCTGGAGGGGACGCTGCTGCATTCGGCGGGCGCCCGGTTCGTATGTTATCCTTATCATCAAAGTATAATATAATGTGAGCTTTGAGGCGGAGGCGCCGATTTCGGTCGACGGCGAAGCGAGTGGTTATCCCAGGTATCTTGATGCTTCGGATGAAAACAGCAGGCTTCTCTTCATTCCGTTTGACATCGCGTCCCTTATTAAGAGAATGGACAAGGTGTTGTTGCCCAATTAAAGCGGTTCGGTGCGATGCAGTGTGTCGGGGCAAATTTTGCCTAACAGTCATGGCAAAGTTGTATACGAGCACTTCTAAAGCTCCTCAGCAGCGAGGGTGTTGTCAATCTCGCTTGAATACCCGGCCTGGCTTTTAGCTGGAGAAGCCTTTAGAGAGTGAAAATCTAAATGCACGTCTTATTTCAGAATAATTACATATTATATAGCGTTACACAGCAAAAGTAAAAATATACATAGGGTAATCAATGTCTTAGTTCCGCAAAATAAGTTTAGAGACTCATCAGAATTTCGCTTAAGAAAAGAAGAAGAAAAGGGTCAAATTGCATTCATAAGATGTATATTCAGGCCATCAAAACGTCTTTTAATCTGAGTTACCTAATATTTGGCACCTTGCGAGGTGTGACGTGCAACCGGAATGGCTTCTTCTGTATTAGTCTGCTGCTTAATCATGCTGCTGGCACTAACATGATAAATATTTTTGCATTCGTTCGGTTATAAATAATCTGAACTACTGGCTATGAATACGAAATTAGCACATAACATACAGCAGGAGATCTCTCTACTAAACAAAAGCAATCGATTTTCAAACTACAGCTTGTATGTGAATAAATGCGCGAGGCTGCATGTGTATAAACACACACACACACACACACACACACACACACACACACACACACACACACACACACACATTCTCTTTCTCTCTCTCTCTCACACACACACACAACTCATTATCATTATTATTGTCATCAATAATAACATAAACAAGTTATGATAATGTAATAATTAACAATGTCGATAAAAAGATAATGGCAGTGATAGCTATTATTAACAATAACAATAAATGACGATAACAATAATAATAGTAACGACAATAATGATAATGATAATGGTAATAATGAAAATGATGATGATGATGATGATGAGGATGATGATGATGATGATGATTATGATTATCATTATCAATAGAATTATCATTAATATTATCACTGTTATCATTTTATCATTATTACTATTATCATTATTATTATCATTATTACTATTATTATTACCATTATTACTATTATTATTACTATTATTATTACCATTGTTACGATTATTATCATAATAATAATTATGATTATAATCATTACTATTATTATCATTATCATTGCTATTATAATCATCATTATTATTAGTAATATCATCATTATTAATATTAATATCAGCATTATTATTATTATTATCGATATGGTCGCTATTGTCATCAGTATTATTAAAATCACAATCATTAATATTGTTATTACCATTGTCATTATCATTATAATTATTATTATCATTAGTATTATCATTATTATCTTTACTATTATCATTATTATCATTACTATTATCTCTATTATCATTATCATTATCATTATTATTACTACTATTATTATTATCATTATAATTATTATTATCATTATTATTAATACTATTATTATTATCATTATCATTATTACTATTCTCATCATAATTACTATCATTATTATTATCATTATTGTTATTATTATCAATATTATTATCATTATTTATATTTTTATCATTATTATCACTATCACCATTATCATCATCATTACCAGTATCATTTTAATCATTATCATTATTATTATTATTATTATTATTATTATTATTATTATTATCATTATTATCATTATTATTATCATTATTACTATTAGTATCATTATTAATGTTATCATTATTACTGTCATGATTATTAATATAATCATTAGTATTATCAGTATTACTATTAATTACTGTTCTCATTATCATCGTTATTACTATCATTATAACTACGATATAACAGTAACAAAAACAAAGATAACAGTAATGATTATCAAAACACCAAATCCAAAACCTAAAAAAAATAATAACAATATCAAGAAAGGAATAATAAATGTAGTGAATACAGAATGCTTCGTAAAAAAAAAAAAAAAAAAAAAAAAAAAAAAAGTAAACAATGCTTTCGCAATAAGAAAATACCTTAACATCACGTAAATATATGGATTATTTGCGTGCTCTTCTATTTAACTGTATCATCAAAACAAAAAAAAATTGACCAAATGGAAAATGTTCAACTAGGCAAAACGCTCCACTTAATCTAATGGAAAAAACATAAGACCATTATAGTAATTAAATAGATTTTTCATCACTGGTCGTTTTAAAACATATTGCTTTATATAAAGAGTGCGGATTTATGATGATCATAAGTTCATAAATTATCACACTGGTTCTGCGTTGGATTATTGACTGTCATTACTTATGGGGGGAAATAACAGTTATACGGACATAAACAATATTACGTGCTTCACTAGTGCCATATTGTCAAGGTACAAAATATAAATGAAAATGTGTAATGGTTGTATATATCATATGTATACATGCACGAATAAAAATGTATACAGAAGATTCACGCGTGTCCATATACGTAGGCTTATAAGTGTATCTATATCCATACGCAGACACCCCCCCCCCCCCCCACACACACACACATTCAAACACATACACACGCGCACATACACACACACACACACACACGTAGTGTGTGTGTTTGTGTGTGTGTGTGTGTGTGTGTGTGTGTGTGTGTGTGTGTTTATACAGTACATGTATATATGTATGTATGTATGTATGTATGTATGTATGTATGTATGTATGTATGTATGTATGTATGTATATATATATGTATGTATATACATGTGTGTATATATATACACATATACACATGTATATATATATACATATACACACACACGTGTATGTATATATATATACATACACACTCACACACATATATATAAAGACAGATAGACAGATAGAAAGCAAGCATAAAACGAAAGAGAGAGAGAGAGAGAGAGAGAGAGAGAGAGAGAGAGAGAGAGAGAGAGAGAGAGAGAGAGAGAGAGAGAGAGAGAGAGAGAGAGAGAGAGAGGGAAATAAAGATAGTGAAGGTCTGGGTGGCCGGGGCACAGCGTAGCTCACCCTCTGAATATTCAACAAGGCCGAGACACCCCCACCACCCCCCTCCCCTAGACCCCATGTCTCTCTTCTTTATTAACGGTTTTTTCTCGACACTAGCGACAACTTTGGTAGAGTTTGTCATCTGTTCCATATTCAGGGCTGTGCTCCGGCTGGTGGGGGGAAGGGGGAGGAGGAGCGAGGGAAGGGGGGTGGGGTGAGCGGGGGTTGGGTGAGCGGGGGTGGGGGGGAAGGGTGTGTGAGCTGGGGCGTGAGAGAGTTCAGAGCTGGGTGGGGAGTGTGGGGGTGGGGTGGGGGGTTGGGGGGGACGGGCGAATTGAATACAAGTTGGAGTGAATAAAAGCTCTCTGCAATCTAATTCCCTTCTAATTCTTTGTAAATTATTGTTATTGATATTCACATCTTAGCATCGGAGGGCATTCATTTGCATACACGGAGTTCAAAAGAAACCAATTATTCCTTATTGTCTATCGTACAGAACTAAGGGAATTCTTTAAACGAGAATAATCTTACTATTTGCAAAATTCGCAGTCTTTGAAGCATGGAACAACGAAACAAAAACAACATAAAACGATTACAAATCCGAAGAAAAAAGAAAACAAAAATACAACCATGCCGACATCTTTACACAAATGACCGAAATACACTCAACATTTTCCATTGTTGCTTTCCCTTGATCGTGTTTTAACGTTTGTCTTTTTCTCTGTCCAATTTTCACAGTAAGCGAACAGTCCTCTCCATAATGATGGTCCTAAAAATTAATTAGGCTAATTGGCCGAACGTAATGACAACGCATTTAAAGCTACCTTGTAAGTACAGTAAGGAAGTTCCAGCAACAATGGCTCATTTAGACCTTACGCTGTTAGGAATCGGACGAGTGATATTCGCCGCTGATGATGGTGATGATGATAATTATATTGATGATGACGATTAGGATTATTATCATGGTGATGATGATGATGTGAAGATGATGGTGATGATGATAATTATAATGATGATGGTGATGACGATAATCATAATGATGATGATGATTGTGATTATTATAATCATGATGATGATGTTGTGAAGACGATGATGATGATGATAATCAGAATGATGATGGTGATGATAATAATTATAATGATGACGATTATGATTATTATAATGATGATGATGATGTGAAGACGATGATGATGATGATTATAATGATAAGTGATGATGATAATTATAATGATGACGATTATGATTATTGTAATGATGATGATGATGATGTGAAGACGATGATGATGATGATAATTATTAAGATGACGATGGTGATAATTATAAGGATGATGGTGATGATAATGACGATGATGATAGTTATAATGATAATAACAATGATGATGATAATGATGGCGATGGTGGTGGTTATGATGATGATGATGATGATGATGATGATGATGATGACGATGACGATGACGATGACGATGACGATGACGATGACGATGACGATGACGATGACGATGACGATGACGATGGTGATGGTGATAGTGAAGATGATGATGGAGATGACGCTGATGATAATTATAATGATAATGATGATAATAACAATAATGACAATAGTAATGATAATAATGATATAGAAATTATGATGAAAATAAAAATAATAATGATAATAATAATAAATATTATTATTATTATTATTATCATTATCATGACACTAACAACAACAACAACAACAAAACAACAATAATAATAATAGTAATAATAATAATAGTAACAGTAAAAATAAT
>NC_061852.1:25080459-25082959 GCF_019202785.1 Penaeus chinensis | reverse complement strand
TGGCCCGTTATCTGATGAAAGTTTTTCCTGTAATAACTTTACACGTAAATAACTCGTAACTACACAATGTATTTTCCTCATAATGTAACCTTTTCTGCACTTGAATTCCCATACACCATGAACACACAAAAAAAAAAAAAAATGCACTTCACAGAACGACCAGACGCCACAAGAGAAATAAAAAAACTGCTGAAATTTTCGAATCTGGCGGATGAATACAAATTGAGAACTATCTGATAAAAAGCAGGATTTCTAATTTAAATTTGTAATTATTCCTGTACAAACTTTGTATGTGAATGTTAGGTTATTACACAGATACACGTAAGTTTGTGATTTCACGCAGAAAAGATAATCATATATGAATGTATGAAACCTGGATCTAGTTTCATCAGCGGAGGAAAAGATAACGAGGGATAGCGAGATTGATTAATTCATTTCGTCGATATAATGAGATTGTCTGATTATTAACTGTAAAAATGGTTCTGTATAGTCTTGAATTTTAAAAATTCAAGAATGTTGCTTCATATAACGTGATCATTTTAGGCTTATATATCACTCTATTTCTGCTTTGTCACTCTTTAGAATTCGTCTGCTAATGTCGAAAAGAAAAGCTATCGATGCAGCTTTGTGGAGAATTCGTAGATGTAGAATATATGTAGAATTAAGTTGTTATTGTGTTTTTAGAGGAATATAAAGCAAATAATGGTTAAGTATATATTTCCTTCGATTCTTCAATTAACTCAAATTATTAATATATTTACAGGCTATGGAAATTTATCAACAGATTCATAATTACTATGCGCGTCAGATCGTAGCGATTTTTTTTTCTTATCTTATTGCTATAAGTCATAAACTGTAGTTTCTGTGAGATAGTTAACGTAACAGGAGTGACTTGTAAGGTGTTTTGTGATTAACGTATATTAGAAAACGTGTCAAATTCGTCGGTGTAGAATAACGACAGAGCTACACTTTACTCACACTTACTCATTTACTCACACTTTAGCAATAAAACAATTTCAAAACGAAGCTGGTCACGGGAAAGTGAAAAAAATATGAACTGAAAATACGAAATCCATTAAACTCGGCTTAATTATTACTGCTGTTCTCTGAATAATCCTTTTATTCCATATCCAAAGTCACAGTTGATATAAGCCTATTCATTCCCAAACATGGCCACACATCTCGTTTGGCTGAATTGCCCCTGCCGTCATTAATTCAACGCTTCCCTCCCCCTCAATTATGCCGTAAACCCATATCTCTCCCTCTCAATCCAACTCATCTCCATAGTGACAATGTCTTCTATAATGAATGACGGAACACGGTAGCCTGAACACAGATACATTTCCTCACTTCTCCATTTGCCGATAGTTGGACGGGATAAGCGGAAACTCGCTACCCACGGATAGTAACGGAGATGATGCACACTGCTGCGTTGCAATGTAGCGTAATTACTGCGCTAGCAACGACGCTCGGGTTGTAGAAAGGGATGGCACAGACTTCTGCAATGTGGCACAGAAATAGTCTGATGAGGAGCTGGGAGGTAATTACGAAACTGCTTTGTGTAGAGGCCGAGCAAAATTATTATATGAACTAGGATTTGCGCCTTGTGAGATTATCTTTATAGTGTTAATAATGAGATTATTATCACAGCTAACTTATGCGGAACTATAACTTGATCTTTAAATATCTCATCTTGTTGGTAAAGTACATGATTTAGTTTTGATGAAATATGATGAAATATGATTGCGTATTCTTAGTCTAGTATTTACCGCATATTCATAAAGATGCGTGAGCTGACATTTGAAGATTTACGACCTCTAATAAAAAGAAGGTCTGTGGACTGCAGACTTATAGGCTGGTTGCAGTTAGTGATATGCAAGATGCTATGTGACTCACTGTATTTAGTTTTCATCATTGTGAAATATTAAGTGCAATGGCCGGGTGTTAGAGGAAAGAAATCACCACGACTGGGAGTGAAATTTTTAAATATTCCTCAATAACGCACAACAATTCCGTGTTTTAGCCTGAATGAACGCTCCTATATAGTTTACGATCTTGTAATTGCCGGAAAATTGCAATCGCCTGCCGTCGGTGAGCAACCATTAGGGAGAGATTTAGTGTGTTATACCGCAAAAAAATAAAAGTTATATATGGATGATTGTCATGAACCTTCTCACAGCCGCAGCGCAATTATAGCAGGTGGAAAACGGAAAATGTATAGATTAAAATTCGGAATTCTCCTTTAAACATTTTCTGTAGCCTTGATGAATGCCGTAGCAATTAGCCTCCTCCCATTTACACAAGCAACATTTTACATGGAGTAAAAGGGAGTACTTATTAGGAATAACATAACACACATACAAATTTCAAGTCGGTAAAAAGGCATTAAGAACAACCCTTTTTTTTTCTCTCTCCGTTTCCAGTTCTCTAAGCTAGTATGTCCTTCCTCTCCTCCATTTCCCTTTCTTCGAAATAACCCAGGCTTCTGTGCTTGAGACCC
>NC_061852.1:25067959-25072959 GCF_019202785.1 Penaeus chinensis | reverse complement strand
CCTCATCCTCATCCTCATCCTCATCCTCATCCTCATCCTCATCCTCATCCTCATCCTCATCCTCATCATCATCATTATGATGATGATATTGATGATGATGATGATGATGATGATGATGATGATGATGATGATGAGATGAGGATGATGATGATGATGATGATGAGGATGAGGATGAGGATGAGGATGAGGATGAGGATGAGGATGATGATAATGATAATGATAATGATAATGATAATGATAATGATAATAATAGTAGTAGTAATAATAATAATAATAATAACAATAATATAAATAATGATAATGATAATTACACAGCCACACATACACACACATATACACATACACGTACAAACAAATCCCGCTTAGTTATAGAAGCAGAAAGTCAATAAACGTGCAATACAGATACACATGCTCTACTGTTCTCGATCAAGAGAGAATTATTAATTCCTCAATCTCTTGTCAACTATTCAGACGCTAAAAAGCTTTCAATAAAATCACTGCCTCAATGAATCAGTATGTTAATTCTAATTTGCATGCCCTCGGATCACCCTACGAAGGGAACAAATTCTCTCTCCATTGCAGTGCTACTTGAACGCTTTATTTAACGAAGTTGAAATTATTTGCTATTGTAATTTTCGTCTTTTTGGACAACGGAGGGCGCCCGCCACTGCATTGTGTGTCATATGGAAGGGGGACTGGCTGACAGGCTGACGTTAAGTGGTTCAGCATTTTCCTTGAGGATTTTAATTTCCAATTCGGTCTTTGAAGATTCCCGTTTCCATGAAAGCGGGGCTGCTGCAAGAGGTCTGTCGTTTTGACACGTGTTGGAGAGCTAAAGGAAACTAGTATCAAAAGGAAATTACTCATCGCTGTAACTCACGTTCATGGAGATAGCTTTGTGAGTACAGTATAGTGAGTGGATGTGAAGCTCCCTGATATTCCTCCACTTTCTGTGTTTATATGAATCAATAAATATATTTACCTTCACCTATTGCTACAGCTTAGGAATACATATGAGATTTTTATTCATTCATACAATTTACAATATGACATTTCAGTTTGCTGCGCTGGTTTAAATTTAATTCCTAATGCATGAACGATATCACATCCTAAATATGTTAAAAGCATTGCAAGAAAGTGTACAGTAAGTGCGTCGCATATTAGAGGAAGGACATAAAGGAGAAAATGATATTCATTGCAATAGAGTTTCACCCAAACCAACGATAACATAGAATATTCTGATTATGATTTTCCGTAAGTAATATGTTCACAAAAGCAGTTCTGAGCTGTTAGGTAGTGAGGTATCCATTTGATTTTAACTCAGTCGAAGCTACGTTCATATCCAATACAGCTTAGTGTTATGGTATAAAAGAAGAGTTATAACACAACACAAAGGTTTTCCGAGAATTGGTCCGAGAAAACAGAACGCCAGAGGTCGTAAAGAATAATGGTATGCAAAAGAATTATACTGAAGAACGAAATATTGCTATCCAGTGCAATACTTATTATGAAATAAGGGAATCACGCGTACTCTCGCATATTATATATCACTAATGCCATTATTTATCAGGTTTCATTCTGATAAAGAATGACCTAACTTGACTAGATAAGCTCATGATATAAATGTAGTATCGAAATGTCTTTCATATCAAGTTGTGCGTATGTACCCTTTTGCAAAGGGGATTTGTCTATCTATAAAGAATGAGAAAAACATTAGTAACAGCAACGTTAATAAATTATTCATACTTACGCTATTCATAGAATGACAATATTGCAATCATTGTGACTGATGTTGTTATGAATATTAGAATTATCTATAATATTTTATTCGTCATTATCATCACTATCATGATCATTATTGAAACTTCTGATTACATTATTACCATCATCAATTACTATCATTGTCATTATCATTGTCAGTGTCATTAGTTGTTACGAATACTTAATAAGTTAACAAATAGTACTTTATTTATATATTATTTAACGTTATTAATGTTATTGGTATTATAATTATCATTATTGTTATTATTGTTATCATTTTCAATAAAATAATCTTCATTATTATTTTCATTATCACTAATACTATTATCATTATCACCATTACCATCGTTACCCTACCATACCGCTACCCCCACTATGTCTTCCTATCACCTACCGACCCCTCTCTCCCTTCCCCTTTACCTCTCTCTCTCCTCTCGTATCCTTCTCCCTTCCCTCTCTCTCCCCTTTCGTATCCTTCTCCTTTCCCTCTCGTTCCCCTCTCGTACCCTTCCCCTTTCCCTCTCTCTCCCATCTCGTACCCTATCCGTTTTTTCTCTCTCTCCCCTTTCGTATCCTTCCCCTTTCCCTCTAACTCCCCTCTCGTACCGTTTCCCTTTCCCTCTCGCTCCCCTCTCTTACCCATCCCCTTCCCCTCTCTCTCCCCTCTCGTACCCTTTCCGTTTTTTCTCTCTCTCTCCTCTCGTACCCTTCCCCTTTACCTCTCTCTCCCCTCTCGTACCGTTTCCCTTTCCCTCTCTCGAGTCTCTTGTACTCTTCCCCTTTCTCTCTCTCTCTCCTCTTGTACCCTTGCCCTTTCCCTCTTATCTCACCTCTCCTACCCACCCCAACTCTATCCCTGTTTTCTAACCTCTCTTACCCACCCCTGACCTCCCCCTTCTCCTCACACTTCCTCCCCTCTCCCCTTTCCACCCTTTCACCTCTTACCCACGCCCTAACCTCCCTTCTCCCTTCTCCCCCCTCTCCCTCCCTTTCCCTCTCCCCTCCAACCCCTTCCCCCCCTTCCCCTCCAACCCCTTTCCCCCCTTTCCCCTCTCCCTCTCCCCCCTTCCCCTCTCCCCTCCCACCTTTTCCCTTCCCCCCCTTCCCCCCAAAGCCTCGACATCCCCTTCCCCTAAATCTCGAGACAAGAGCCCTCCCTCTGCCAGCCCCGCCGCTCCGCCACAGCCACGGGGATCCGCCATTGTCGTCGAATCAAGGCTTATTTGAATATAAATACTGACTTGCATTGGTACCTGTGTCTGCTTGCTCCTCCCTTCCTGTTTGCCTTTTCTTTCTTTCTTCCTGTTTTTTCTTTCATTTTCTTTTACCTTTTTTCTGTTTACGCTTCTCTTTCTCATTTTTTTCTTTCTCTTTCATTTTTTTTCACGGTCTATCGTTCTCGTTTTCTAGATAGATAGATATATAGATAGATAGATAAATAGATATATAGATAAATAAATAGATAGATAGACAGATAGACAGACAGATATATAGACATATAGACAGAAATATGTAAATATATATATATATATATATATATATATATGTGTGTGTGTGAGTGTGTGTGTGTGTGTGTGTGTGTGTGTGTGTGTGTGTGTGTGTGTGTGTGTGTGTGTGTGTGTGTGTGTGTGTGTGTGTGTGTGTGTGTGAGTGTGTGTGTGTGTGTGTGTGTGTGTACAGTGTGCATAAACACACACACACACAGATATGAATTACATAAATACATACATACATATATATACATATATATCATATATATATACATATATATTATATATATATGTATGTATGTATGTATGTGTGTGTGCATATTTTTTTTTTCTTTTTTTTTTGAACAGCCATTCATTCCACTGCAGGACATAGGTTTCTCTCAATTCACTATTGCGAGGTTATATGGCAGTGTCACCCTTGCCTGACTGGATGCCCTTCCTAATCACTATGCCTCAGTCGCTCTAATTGCTGCAAAGAAAAAGCACACAGACAAATTAGAAACAGTCCAAAATGAAGCTGCCAGGATCATTCTGGGTGCCCCGAGGTGGACGAAGGTCCTCAACCTCCTGATGGAGGCAAACCTTCTCCCCCTGGACTCACGAATCGATCTAACGGCAACACAATTTCTGTCAAAGGTCATCCAGGCTCCCAGGAACACAAGCCTAAGACAAAAATTAGTCAGATGCCTCGAACAAGACAACGAGCTCGTTGCAAACAACTCCTGGCTGTCTCATACAGCCAGGGTGTTGATACGCCATCAGCTCAAAGAACAGCTTCTTGCTAAGGGCATGGACTCCCCCCACCCCGACTTTGCCGAAGCCCCGCCGTGGGCACTGAGCCTGATAGAGTTCAACATAATGAACCTGTCAATGAAAAAGAGCCTATACCCCATGCCTAGCCTAAAGGCAGAAGCCCACAGGGTCATTGCAGCCATCACTCCTCCGGGTAGTAGAACATACTACACGGATGGATCGGTCGATCCCTTGAGCCACACTGCAGGCGCCGGCTTTGCAGCTAGGGATGCCACGCGATCCATGAGGGTAACAGACAACGCCTCCTCGCTACAGGCAGAGGCAGTTGCAATCATGGGAGCCCTAGGCCACGCGTCCCTAAGGGAAGGACACGTGGTCATACACACAGACTCCAGGGCAGCCATTGACTGTCTTCAGCACAGCTCACCCACAGACAACATCTACCTACTGACCACGATTCTCACAATGGCACAGAGAATTCTTGCTCAGGGTAGAAGAATTATCATCAATTGGGTCCCAAGCCACATCGGCATCAGAGGGAACGAGCTTGCTGACAGACTAGCCGCCGCTGGCAGGGGTATGCCCCCAAATCCCATGACGATAAAACCGAGCCGAAAATTACTTATGGAGAAGTGTGCCTTGGTCGGTCGTACCTTCCTACGGCAGCTCCACAGAGAGGAAACGAGAACCTCCCCCTCGGCCAGCTGGTACTCAGACGCCACAGGCTCTGAACCACTGGCACTCTCTGAAGTAAGCAACAGAGGTACCGAAGTCATTCTTCACAGAATGCGCCTAGGTTACCACTGTGCATGGCAGATTATCCCAACAATCGAACGCGATGAATGGTGCTGCAAGCACTGCGGCGAGCCGAACGCCACACTAGTCCACTACCTAGAAAATTGTAACCATACACAATTCCTGAGACATGGACCGCCCACAACAGCCGCCGTGCTGGTAAAGAGGCTATGCGAAATGCTTACACCATGGCGGCAGGAG
>NC_061852.1:25037959-25040459 GCF_019202785.1 Penaeus chinensis | reverse complement strand
GATTCCAGGAAAAAATTACAGGCGCAAAGGTGTTCCAAGTATAGATCCTGACATTTTTTAGGTATGCGTTCTGAATTAGAGATAGAATCGTATGATAATTATTTAACCAAAGATATATTCAAGAAAAGATCATAAAGGCATTAGGAGAATATGATGGAAGGTGGAAGAAAAATGTGTGTGTGTGTGTGTGTGTGTGTGTGTGTGTGTGTGTGTGTGTGTGTGTGTGTGTGTGTGTGTGTGTGTGTGTGTGTGTGTGTGTGTGTGTGTGTGTGTGTGTGTGTCTGTGTGTGTGTGTGTGTGTGTGTGTGTGTGTGTGTGTGTGGTGCAAGTGAGTTTTCCATCGTATTAGTTCGAATCTCAGATCTATATTAATGCGTCGCTCCATTTTCTCTTCATAGACAAATATGGTTAGATGCGAAGATAGTATAAGGAAGAGATAAGGAGTGGAAAGGCATGCAAGGACGCGTGAGAGGACAGTCAAACACAAATCCACATACGTATACATTTACACAGATATATATAGATAGATAGATAGATAGATAGATATATATATAGATAGATAGATAGATAGATAGATAGATAGATAGATAGATAGATAGATAGATAGATAGATAGATAGATAGATAGATAGATAGATATAGATATAGATATACAACACACACACACAAACACACACACACACACACACACACACACACACACACACACACACACACACACACACACACACACACCTGCATACTTGTATATATAGTTGTAAACAATAAATATAGACGCATTATGCCCAGAGTGGAATCGTTCTATATCAGACAATAACGGTTAATGGAGCTATTACTCTCAATATTCGAAATTGGAACAGTTAATGTCAATATGCAAGATTTACTTTCGCGATGCATTTGCATTTGCTTTCTGTAAGACAAAGCATTGCAACGTTTTTTGTTTTATACCAAGAAACGTTTTTTGTCTTTACTTTTTATGTTTTAATGCACAAAACAAGCTGTGAAATCTGAAGAAAAAGTACGAACAATACGTAAAATAAACCGGTGCCAAGAGAAAAAGAAAGAGTGTGTTTTCTTTCATTTAAGTGCAAGATTGCAGACAAAGGATGCAGTGGGGGAGAAAAGAGACCTAGATATAAGAAAGGAAGCGGCTTGTTTATTTCAGGGACGCCAGAACATCTGATAACGCCAGAGAACAGCAGATAACACTTGAAAGCACCAGGAAACACCAGAGAACACCTGCAACCGCTTTGGAGTACCTGGGACCACCTTAGCGAGATACCTGAAAACATCAGAGAACACTTGAAACCGTTTTGGAACACCTGGTGACCTTGGCGAGAGACACGTGAGTGAACCGGAAAACACCTGGAGAAAATGATTAAGCACTAGAAAACACGAGAGATCACTAGAGAACACATTGGAACAGCAGAAACCAGCAATCCCGCTCTCCCGGCACACACGAATTCTCTCTCCTGTGAGCAGACATTCAAGTTAGAACCAGTGTTTCGTTGTGATAAAAGTGCTCTGGCAGTTGTTATTTTAAGAGCATGTAAAGCAAAAATATGGAGATTGCGAATGAATAAGGGAAAAAAGGAAAGATGGGAAAAAGGGGAGAGTGCGGGAAGAAGATAGGAAAAGACAGAAGAGGGAGAAAGAGAATACGATAATGGCAAGCAAGAAGCGCATCCGGTAACCTGAATATCAAAACCTCATCAGTGGAGTGTTTGGCAAGTTGCAGGGGGTGGGGCGGGGGCGGGGAGCTCAGACACGCTCAAATCTACGGCTCTGCACATCCACGTTTAAATCTTGCTTTGGGAAATGTCTTGGGCGAACACGTCAGCGCCATCGGGGAATTCATTACACTTTGGAACCTGAATAGACTCAGGCTTGATCCGTTTATTGGATACTGAACTGACTTAGGTGCCTGGGAGTTAAAGACGCCTTATTCTGAAATGCAAAGCTTTCAAGATATGTGTATATACACACATACATACATACATACATACACACACACACACACACACACACACACACACACACACACACACACACACACACACACACACACACACATATATATATATATATATAAATATATATATATACTATATATACACACCATATATAAACTATATATATAGATGTTTATGCCTGGGCGAAAGTATGTGAGGAGGGCTCCTAGCGTTACGCTTTTACGAATAGTGTGGCTTATAACTGGTAAATGCCACACTCGTTGTGTCGACGCTGTGGAAGACAAGCAAGCTCGAAGTATACCAAGAAAACATTCCTTAACAATTTTAAACATAAAATATGGCGCCAAGGAGTTCGTTAACACCGCATAGGTGATTCCACAGAATAAAATAAGATATACAATATATGTATATATATATATATTTGTGTGTGTGTGTGTGTGTGTGTGTGTGTGTGTGTGTGTGTGTGTGTGTGTGTGTGTGTGTGTGTGTGTGTGTGTGTGTGTGTGTGTGTGTGTTTGTGTGTGTGTA
>NC_061852.1:25015459-25017959 GCF_019202785.1 Penaeus chinensis | reverse complement strand
CACATACAAACACACAACTGAAATCGACATGTAGCACAAAATACATGTTGACAGAATCAATGTTTCTGATAAAATATTGATAATTACGTGTATAATAACTATTGCTGAACGCACAGCACAATATTAATGACATAATTTCTATTAGCACATCACATATGATTCAGGGCAGGCATAGAGAACACAAACAAATTCTATAAATTGCCAAACCTCGATAATAAAATACATTAGTCATTACCAAAAATGGTCGAGCATAAAATTTCAAATCAACTATCAATATTTTAAATAACCTTGCAATGACAAGCATGGGTAAACAATTCTTTGTTTACATTAAAACTATACTGACTGATATGGAATATATAAAAACTGCATGTTCACTCTTTCCAATACTACTAATAAAAATATCGTATTCTAATTTTTATCCCTTCTAAAATAAACTGCGAATTGAGTTTTTTTTTGTTTTTTATAGTTTCGCTCTTATAAAGGATATATTAGGTAAATACATTGCAGAGCGCTCTTTAGACCATGCGCTTGGGAAATGGTTCTATGTTGATCGGTAAACAAAGAGGACAAGGGGTTTAAGAATAACTGGAAGAACACAGTTTTGATGTGGTTTAATGGATCAGACCTCGATGTGGCCGTAAAACCGCTTGGTGAAAGACTAAATCGAATACAACAGCTCAAATAAATGGGGGTCACATGTGTCATAAAATGGTACGGTTTGTTCGGAAATCACACACAAAATACAAAAGCTGTCTAAAGAAACTGGCAAAATGAGGCAGGATGTCTGTGCGATTTTTGTGCGTCAGAAGGATAAGTGTAACAGTAAAAGGAAAAGTTTACAAAGCGATTATAAGACCTGCCACGACGTATGGACCGGAAACTTGGTCGAATATGAAGTCACAAGAAAGTGGAATGGATTTAGCGGAGGTGTCAGGAATTAAAGGATAAGAGGGAATGAAAGAGTACTAGAGATATCTTGGGAAATCAAGGAGAATAGTTTACCGGGGTGTTGGACACGTCACCAGGAAAGATAATAAGTGTGTAAACAGGTAGATGATGAAGCAAAAAGAAGCTAAAGGGAGGAGGAATATCAAAGAGGAGGTGAAAAGACTGTGGAACAAGATCATAAGGAAAAAAGGAGTAAGTGGTGGAGCGCTACTCATAAAAGAGCACAGGCAGCTTCTCACGTACACGGTAAAACGTGTAAAAGCTGCTGCTAAAGATTACATCTCCGGGAATATACCATACCTCACTCTACCTAGGTTCTTACAACGACCACGTGAGTGACGTGCCCCCAGACCGGTACTTGTAGCATGGTTCCCACGCGATAAAAGAGAGAGCGAGAGAGAGAGAGAGAGAGAGAGAGAGAGAGAGAGAGAGAGAGAGAGAGAGAGAGAGAGAGAGAGAGAGAGAGAGAGAGAGAGAGAGAGATGGTGCGTAATAGTAAACGTCATATTTCTTGTCATTTAATCGTCTGTTCATTACATTAAGAATGTTTTGACTCATTGTAGACATATACAAATGTCCGAAAGATATAGCTGAATGTATGTAATTTCGTTAAAAAAAAAAACATATACAGTGTGCATTTATAGCACCAATTATTCACCTATCAACCGACAGACATATTTACAAATTTATAGAGATACAGATATATGCATGAAAAAAAAATCGCTCCGAATCCCGTAAGTAACACATCACTTGCCGTTGTTCCAGACGTGAACGAAAACAAGAATTCACAAGTCGACCAGCATGCGAGTGACATTTACACACGTAAATCTTGAATGTCAACACGAACGCAAATGCAGCCCCAAAGTTTCCTAACCCACGTCACAGGAGCTCGTTATCTGCAATCACTAAGTTACATTTTCATGGGGTCTGTCGATCATGTGTCATTCAGCGGCGCTTTGGACAGCGCTCAGCCAAGGGAGGCCTCGGCGCTGCTAAAACAACAAGATTTCAATCAACGCGGGAGCCTGCACCGAGAGAGACCGGGGCGACAGAGAGGCTTATGAGATTTGGCCCGGGGATAAAGCCGAAGCAATATTCCCATTTGTCAAATGCTTTGCAACAACAACTTTGCAATGCCAATTTGACTGTGGGGGAAATATGAAGTCTGCGGTTATTCATGTCCTGAAAACGAAGGAGGAAGATGAAAGGTGAAGGAGAGCGAACATAGAGAGGAAATTATTCATCGGGAGGGGAAGGGGGGGAGGCTAAATAGGGGCAGAGGGAGAAAGAGAAAGGGAAGGAGGGGAGGAAGGGAGAGAGAGTAGGAAGGGAAAGAGAAGGAGAAGAGAAGTGGAGAGGGAGAAGGATGGATGTAGGAGGGAGAAAAGGGGAGCAGGAAAGGGAGAGTTCGGGGAGATAGGAGAGTGAGGGAAAGAAGAGGAACGTGGAGGAGGGACACAGATAGGGGGAGGGGGAGCAGGGCAGCGGAATATATGCAGCACCCCTTGGCGCGGATTTCCCAAAACTTTCATTGCGTGAGAATTCAAAATTG
>NC_061852.1:24985459-24990459 GCF_019202785.1 Penaeus chinensis | reverse complement strand
CTGCCTGCCTGCCTGACTCACTGTCTGACTGTCTGCCTGCCTGCCTGTCTGTCTGCCTGCCTGCCTGCCTGCCTGCCTGCCTGCCTGCCTGCCTGACTCACTGTCTGACTGTCTGCCTGCCTGCCTGTCTGTCTGTCTGTCTGTCTGTCTGTCTGTCTGTCTGTCTGTCTGTCTGTCTGTCTGTCTGTCTGTCTGTCTGTCTGTCTGTCTGTCTGTCTGTCTGTCTGTCTGTCTGTCTGTCTGTCTGTCTGTCTGTCTGTCTGTCTGTCTGTCTGTCTGTCTGTCTGTCTGTCTGTCTGTCTGTCTGTCTGTCTGTCTGTCTGTCTGTCTGTCTGTCTGTCTTGTCCTGCCTGCCTGCCTGCCTGCCTGACTCACTGTCTGACTGTCTGCCTGCCTGCCTGACTCACTGTCTGACTGTCTGCCTGCCTGCCTGACTCACTGTCTGACTGTCTGCCTGCCTGCCTGACTCACTGTCTGACTGTCTGCCTGCCTGCCTGACTCACTGTCTGACTGTCTGCCTGCCTGCCTGACTCACTGTCTGACTGTCTGCCTGCCTGCCTGACTCACTGTCTGACTGTCTGCCTGCCTGCCTGCCTGTCTGTCTGCCTGCCTGCCTGACTCACTGTCTGACTGTCTGCCTGCCTGCCTGTCTGTCTGTCTGTCTGTCTGTCTGTCTGTCTGTCTGTCTGTCTGTCTGTCTGTCTGTCTGTCTGTCTGTCTGTCTGTCTGTCTGTCTGTCTGTCTGTCTGTCTGTCTGTCTGTCTGTCTGTCTGTCTGTCTGTCTGTCTGTCTGTCTGTCTGTCTGTCTGTCTGTCTGTCTGTCTGTCTGTCTGTCTGTCTGTCTGTCTGTCTGTCTGTCTGTCTGTCTGTCTGTCTGTCTGTCTGTCTGTCTGTCTGTCTGTCTGTCTGTCTGTCTGTCTGTCTGTCTGTCTGTCTGTCTGTCTGTCTGTCTGTCTGTCTGTCTGTCTGTCTGTCTGTCTGTCTGTCTGTCTGTCTGTCTGTCTGTCTGTCTGTCTGTCTGTCTGTCTGTCTGTCTGTCTGTCTGTCTGTCTGTCTGTCTGTCTGTCTGTCTGTCTGTCTGTCTGTCTGTCTGTCTGTCTGTCTGTCTGTCTGTCTGTCTGTCTGTCTGTCTGTCTGTCTGTCTGTCTGTCTGTCTGTCTGTCTGTCTGTCTGTCTGTCTGTCTTGTCCTGCCTGCCTGCCTGACTCACTGTCTGACTGTCTGCCTGCCTGCCTGACTCACTGTCTGACTGTCTGCCTGCCTGCCTGCTGCCTGCCTGCCTGACTCACTGTCTGACTGTCTGCCTGCCTGCCTGACTCACTGTCTGACTGTCTGCCTGCCTGCCTGCCTGCCTGTCTGTCTGCCTGCCTGCCTGACTCACTGTCTGACTGTCTGCCTGCCTGCCTGCTGCCTGCCTGCCTGCCTGACTCACTGTCTGACTGTCTGCCTGCCTGCCTGACTCACTGTCTGACTGTCTGCCTGCCTGCCTGCCTGCTGCCTGCCTGCCTGACTCACTGTCTGACTGTCTGCCTGCCTGCCTGACTCACTGTCTGACTGTCTGCCTGCCTGCCTGTCTGTCTGCCTGCCTGCCTGCCTGACTCACTGTCTGACTGTCTGCCTGCCTGCCTGTCTGTCTGTCTGTCTGTCTGTCTGTCTGTCTGTCTGTCTGTCTGTCTGTCTGTCTGTCTGTCTGTCTGTCTGTCTGTCTGTCTGTCTGTCTGTCTGTCTGTCTGTCTGTCTGTCTGTCTGTCTGTCTGTCTGTCTGTCTGTCTGTCTGTCTGTCTGTCTGTCTGTCTGTCTGTCTGTCTGTCTGTCTGTCTGTCTGTCTGTCTGTCTGTCTGTCTGTCTGTCTGTCTGTCTGTCTGTCTGTCTGTCTGTCTGTCTGTCTGTCTGTCTGTCTGTCTGTCTGTCTGTCTGTCTGTCTGTCTGTCTGTCTGTCTGTCTGTCTGTCTGTCTGTCTGTCTTGTCCTGCCTGCCTGCCTGCCTGCCTGCCTGCCTGTCTCACTGTCTGACTGTCTGCCTGCCTGCCTGCCTGCCTGCCTGCCTGTCTGTCTGTCTGTCTGTCTGTCTGTCTGTCTGTCTGTCTGTCTGTCTGTCTGTCTGTCTGTCTGTCTGTCTGTCTGTCTGTCTGTCTGTCTGTCTGTCTGTCTGTCTGTCTGTCTGTCTGTCTGTCTGTCTGTCTGTCTGTCTGTCTGTCTGTCTGTCTGTCTGTCTGTCTGTCTGTCTGTCTGTCTGTCTGTCTGTCTGTCTGTCTGTCTGTCTGTCTGTCTGTCTGTCTGTCTGTCTGTCTGTCTGTCTGTCTGTCTGTCTGTCTGTCTGTCTGTCTGTCTGTCTGTCTGTCTGTCTGTCTGTCTGTCTGTCTGTCTGTCTGTCTGTCTGTCTGTCTGTCTGTCTGTCTGTCTGTCTGTCTGTCTGTCTGTCTGTCTGTCTGTCTGTCTGTCTGTCTGTCTGTCTGTCTGTCTGTCTGTCTGTCTGTCTGTCTGTCTGTCTGTCTGTCTGTCTGTCTGTCTGTCTGTCTGTCTGTCTGTCTGTCTGTCTGTCTGTCTGTCTGTCTGTCTGTCTGTCTGTCTGTCTGTCTGTCTGTCTGTCTGTCTGTCTGTCTGTCTGTCTGTCTGTCTTGTCCTGCCTGCCTGCCTGCCTGACTCACTGTCTGACTGTCTGCCTGCCTGCCTGACTCACTGTCTGACTGTCTGCCTGCCTGCCTGACTCACTGTCTGACTGTCTGCCTGCCTGCCTGCCTGACTCACTGTCTGACTGTCTGCCTGCCTGCCTGACTCACTGTCTGACTGTCTGCCTGCCTGCCTGACTCACTGTCTGACTGTCTGCCTGCCTGCCTGACTCACTGTCTGACTGTCTGCCTGCCTGCCTGACTCACTGTCTGACTGTCTGCCTGCCTGCCTGACTCACTGTCTGACTGTCTGCCTGCCTGCCTGACTCACTGTCTGACTGTCTGCCTGCCTGCCTGCCTGACTCACTGTCTGACTGTCTGCCTGCCTGCCTGACTCACTGTCTGACTGTCTGCCTGCCTGCCTGACTCACTGTCTGACTGTCTGCCTGCCTGCCTGACTCACTGTCTGACTGTCTGCCTGCCTGCCTGACTCACTGTCTGACTGTCTGCCTGCCTGCCTGACTCACTGTCTGACTGTCTGCCTGCCTGCCTGACTCACTGTCTGACTGTCTGCCTGCCTGCCTGCTGCCTGCCTGCCTGCCTGCCTGCCTGCCTGCCTGCCTCCTGCCTGCCTGCCTCCTGCCTGCCTGCCTGCCTGCCTGCTGCCTGCCTGCCTGACTCACTGTCTGACTGTCTGCCTGCCTGCCTGACTCACTGTCTGACTGTCTGCCTGCCTGCCTGCCTGCCTGACTCACTGTCTGACTGTCTGCCTGCCTGCCTGTCTGTCTGCCTGCCTGCCTGCCTGCCTGCCTGTCTGTCTGCCTGCCTGCCTGCCTCCTGCCTGCCTGCCTCCTGCCTGCCTGCCTGCTGCCTGCCTGCCTGCCTCCTGCCTGCCTGCCTGCTGCCTGCCTGCCTGTCTGTCTGTCTGTCTGTCTGTCTGTCTGTCTGTCTGTCTGTCTGTCTGTCTTCTGTAACAACAACAATAATAATAACAATAGTAAAAAATATGATAATAACAATAATAACAACAATAGTAATGATAATGATAATAATAATAATAATAAGAAGAACAATAATAAGACATAAAAATAAATTTTATAATGATGAAAGCAAAACATCAAAACAAGAACAACAATAACAGTCACAATAATAATGATAATTATAATAATAATAATAATAACAATAACAATTACAATGAAATAACAATAAAAATAACTATTACAAAAATAATAATAACAATAACAATTACATTAAAATGACGATAGCAATAACAATAAAAAAACAATACCGATGATGATGATGATGATACAATAATAATAATAAAAGAACAATAATAACAGCAACAACAACAACAACAAAAAAACAACAACAATAATAATAATAATAATAATAATAATGATTATAACAATAATAATTCTAGTAATAACAATAATAACGATAATAACAACACTAATAATAATATATATTATTACTATCATAAGAGTCGCAATAATAATTTATTAATAGCGATAGTGGTAAAAGTAGTGACGGTGACGGTGACGATGGTGTGAAGATGAAAAAAAGGAAGAAAAAAGAACAGAGACAAAGAGAATTAGAGGCAGTAGGAGATACAGAAAGAGCAACATCACACTAAGAATATTGATATCGATTAGACCAAGAATTTAGAAATACAAAGGAAAATAATAACAAATGAAGAAAAAGAACAACCACAGCAGCAAAAGATAAAACAAATTAGAGGCAGCGACAGCAAACGAAGAACAAGGATGGTGAATGGAAGACAAACCACTAAGAGACACACACGGACCCCGCCTGCCCCGAGCCCCGTCCGCCCGTCGCCGTGCTTCCGCAAGCGGCCCCAATACCAGCGAGAGCGAACAAGAGGAAGCAAATCGGTTGGTTTCATTAACACAGCAGCACTGTCGGGCCATTCTCCGACTCGAGGACCGATCCGATATGAACTCTTCAGCAGCCCAGAAAAGGATACAAAGCAGCTGCTCAGACGCATAAATGAAAACAAAAGTCAATATTGTCCCACCGGCGTTCGGGTGCCAGCGGTCGCCAGAGCAGAGCAGCGTGGCGTCTTCCGCGGCCGTCCGGCGGCGCGGCGTCGGCGGCGCTTCCGCTGCCGGCTCTCGGGAGCGGCGTCGCAGAAGCCGTAACAGCTGCGCTGACCAATGCGAAGAAGGTTATTGTAAGTTTATAGCTATATTTCTTTTTCTCTATTTATGTTAGTTATTATTATTATTATTGTTATAATTATTATTTTTATTATCTTTATTATGTTTATCCTTATTATTATTATAACAATTATTATTAATATTCATATTCGTCTTATTATTATTATAATCATCATTATTACTATTATTATCATCGCTATTAGTATATTATTATCA
>NC_061852.1:24950459-24952959 GCF_019202785.1 Penaeus chinensis | reverse complement strand
TAGAAACTACGAAAATCAGAAAGTAAAAAAAAAAAAAAAAAAAACGGTAACTTGAAAACAGTCGCTACATGACTTCTGGAAAAACAACAACACATTTGATAAGCATCGTTGCACGGCCATTAATTAAGTTAATGCTGCAGGTAATCACGGTGCTTGTTGTCATCATAACAGATATATCCTCAACAGTGTGATGATACAAACTTTGAATAAAGGTAAAGATGAAAATCAGCGACATTTTCTTTCTGATGACACCAAGATAAGTGACAGGAATAAAGACAATCAACAATGATGGCAATGATGTCAATAATGATATCAGTAATGAAAAGGAACTTTCCAATAACACTAAAATCAATAAAAACACTAAAAATAGTATGGGAAATTATCATAATCGTTATCATTATCATAATAAAAAGAACAATAATAATAATAATGACAATAATAATAATGTGGTAGTAATACTACCAACAACAGTAGTAATATCAGTATTAGTCGTAAAGGTATAGTTGTTATGATCATAACAAATAAAATAGAGAAAATGATAAGGATAATAGCGATATTGATATTAAAGATGATGATAATGATGAGTACTAATATCTGACTGCTCAGTGAATCCATGTTCATGTCAACTTTTCAGTTGCCTTAAGTTGACAAAAAAAAAAAAAAAAAAAAAAAAAAAAAAAAAAAAAAAAAAAAATCTCTCTCAAATGAAATTATAAACAAACATTCTGTTGCTCACCTTTGACATGAAGTATGATTTAAGAATTTAGCTAATCATATTTAAGAAATCTCAAGCATATTTTTTTTAAGTACAATATTCAGACAGCTTTTGGAACGAAGAGGCTGTCAAAACTTTGATTTCATTAAAAAATCACATTACCCAGCATTCTGCGTTCTGAAATAAAATGGCAGAAATAATAAGAAAACTGTTTACAAAGCAAATAGTACTTTGAAAAAGCGACACATCATTAAAATTATTCAGATTTTTTTTCTGTGCTTTTATTTAGTCATGGATTTCTTTCCTTTTTCCCATGATTTATCCCATTATTCCAAATGCAATGCCCTTTTCTTCGTCAAGCTAATACTTTCGAATGTAATATTTAATGTCGAAAAATCTGTAGAATACAATACATACGATTTCCTAGATAGAATGTTTACAAGGTGTTAAAAGAAGCTAAGGCATTTTCTTTTCAGAAAATCAGCCGAAATTGAATAAATCGATTAATTGACTTCTGATAAACTTCTACTATGACTGTTAACATGATATTTGTATCATTATTTTATAATTATCATCAAAGCAACAATAACAGTTTATAACAGTAAAGACATCATTGATTATAAAACTAATAATGACGTTTTAACTAGAAATGGTACTAAAAATAAACTAAAGCCAAAAATATGAAGTGAATCTGAAACAAAACAAAGAGGGAAAAAGAACCGTTGACAAATAATTTACCCTCCGTCTAGACTACGTAGAAACAGACTCCTAAACATACACGGACTACAAACAGATTGGCCGCTGTTGGTACGTAAATTGCTACTTTGCTATATCTCCTTTCAGAATAGAAATCCCCAATATTTCTCTTCGAATAGAAAGAAAGAAAAAGAAAAGAAGAGAGGCTCATCGTCCATTTTCATATCTAGACGAGAATAAAAACGAAAAAGATTCCTAACATAAAATATGCAAACCATTCGCTCCTCTTAAAAGTGTAAGCGACAAAATTCCTTCACTCATAAATTTCGGAAACGCAGAGAACAACAGGAAAAAATTGTCAGAAAAGGTGAAAAGTAGGAAGAAAGGGGAGGAAAGTTTCGAAAGGAGATGGAAAAATAAAGGGAGGGATGAGGCAGAGAAGGAAGGAGAGAGGAAAGCAGAGAAAGGAAAGAAAGAAAAAGAGAAAGTGCGTGAAATAAAGGAAAAGTAAAGGAAATATGGAAAAGGGAAGAATATGAAGGAAGAAAGATGAGAAAAGAAGGGAAGAAGCAAAAACGTAGGGAGCAAAAACAAGAGAAAAAAGGGAAATAAAGAATACGAGGAATGGTGGATTAAACTAGGGAAGGAAAAATGAGATAAAGGATGAGGTTAAAAAAAACACCAAATAACGTATAAATAAATTATACATTCACTAGAAAGGAGAGATAATAATAATAATAAGCCAAGGATAGGAAAAAATAGGAATGATAAATAAGAAATGAAAGGAGAAGAGAAGGAACGACAGCAAAGAACAGAGAGAGCAGGTAACGAAGATAAGGAAAAGCCAAAGAGCAAGCAAAAATCAGGCTCACTTTCGGCTTAACAAACAGCAAGCCGAAGGAATCCATCTCCCTCAACACCCGAACGGATGGGCGCGATAGCAAGATCGATTTTAATGACGAAAATAATTAGCATTCGAGTCTGGGTGATAAATGGCAGAGGGGAACGTGGGCGCGGCTTCCCCAGGGCGGCAATCCTTCAGGAGCGGGCTTCGCAATGTGCCCGATTTAGTTCCAGGGTGTGTTACGG
>NC_061852.1:24902959-24905459 GCF_019202785.1 Penaeus chinensis | reverse complement strand
TGAATTTGCATATATATTCAACGTTTGTATGTGACCTCTTACACTGATGAAAATATATTTATAGAAATGCATGCAAATTGAAAATGCAATCAAAAACATCCATTACGTTTATCCATACTTCATAAAACGGATATGCAAATAGGCTCATGGGCGGCATGGCAAGAGAGGCAGGGGCGTGGGACTGCAGGACGCCCATGTGCAAAATTAGTGTGACAGTTGCCATAGAGCAGATCAATGCATGGCATTGTTAGCCGGAAAATTGGAAGCGTTTGGCCGGGATCATTTCCAAGGGAAGTGGGCCGTGGGTGTCTGGCCGAGCGACCGACGCGTGTTGCCCTCGTTGCAGGGCGGGGTTCTCGGCGCATCTTTTAGGGCTGGAAGCCGGCCACGTTTCGTTCCTCCTGTAGGCGCAGGGCTGAGGATACGTGCCTTTCGCAAGCAGCTGTTTGGCTATAGTAGCTGGTCGCGCCGCCGTACGCTGTATTCCTTCGCCTCTTTCTCTGTCTTCCTTTCTTCCTCTGTGTCTTTTAACGTCCCTTTCGCTCCTGCCCCGCCCATCTCCTCCTATGTATGCCTCTTTTTTCCTTTTTCCTCCTCTAACCCCTCTCCTCTTCATCCCTCTCTTCGCCCCCCCTCCTTTCCCAATTCCCTTTAACCCTCCCACTCCCCCCCTCTAACACCCTTCTCATCCCTCTCTTCTTCACCATCCCTTCTCACTAACCTTTCTTTATTCCCCCTCTCCCGCCTCCCGCTCTCTTCTCTCCTCTCTTTCTCTCTTCTTAACGATCTCTCATCCTTTTCTCCCTCTCTCCTCTCACATTCTCCCTCCCTCTCCCTTCCTACATCTTCTCTCTCGCACCCTCTGACCTCCCTCTCTTTTTCGTCTCATCCCTCTCTCCCATCTGCCTGCCTTCCCACCTCCCTCTTCTCTCCTCTCACCCTCCAACCTCCCTCTCTATTCCTTCTCCTCCCTTTCCACCTCCCTTGCACCCTTCTCCCCTTCTCTCCTCCCACCTTTCAACCTTCCTCTCTCTCCCTTCTCCTGCCCCTCTCCCTCCCCCCTCCCTCCCCGCCCACACTCCCGCGAGGCCCGGCAGAAGGAGCGCGATACCTTTGATCATGAGGGTTCCAGCGCCACAAAATATCCCGGACTCAGCACCGTCGATCCGGTCCTCCGATGGACCCCGTTCATATTCCGCGTTTCCTCTCTGCATTGACTTCCAAATTAATCGGCGAGCCCCATCAAGGAGAAAGAAAGCATCGCTGGTCAAATAAGAGAGAGAAGGAGAGAGGGTGGGACGGGGGGAGAGAGAGAGAGAGAGAGAGAGAGAGAGAGAGAGAGAGAGAGAGAGAGAGAGAGAGAGAGAGAGAGAGAGAGAGAGAGAGAGAGAGAGAGAGAGAGAGAGAGAGAGGAAGAGAGAGAAGAGAGAGAGAGAGAGAGAGAGAGAGAGAGAGAGAGAGAGAGAGAGAGAGAGAGAGAGAGAGAGAGAGAGAGAGAGAGAGAGAGAGAAAGAGAGAGGAAAGAGAGAGAGAGAGAGAGAGAGAGAGAGAGAGAGAGAGAGAGAGAGAGAGAGAGAGAGAGAGAGAGAGAGAGAGAGAGAGAGAGAGAGAGAGGAAGGAGAGAGAAAGAGAGAGGAAGGAGAGAGAAAGAGAGAGGAAGGAGAGAGGAAGGAGAGAGAAATAGAGAGGAAGGAGAGAGAAAGAGAGAGGAAAGAGAGAGAGAGAGAGAGAGAGAGAGAGAGAGAGAGAGAGAGAGAGAGAGAGAGAGAGAGAGAGAGAGAGAGAGAGAGAAAGAGAGTGAGAGGAAGGTGAGAGAGAGTGAGAAGGTGAGAAAGAGTGAGAGGAAGGTGAGAGAGAGAGGAAGTAGAGAGAGAGAGGAAGGAGAGAGAGAGAGGAAGGAGAGAGAGAGAGGAAGGAGAGAGAGAGAGGAAGGAGAGAAAGAGAGAAAGGAGAGAGAGAGAGGAAGGAGAAGGGGGGGAGAGAGAGAGAGAGAGAGAGAGAGAGAGAGAGAGAGAGAGAGAGAGAGAGAGAGAGAGAGAGAGAGAGAGAGAGAGAGAGAGAGAGGGGGGGGGGGGTAGGGAGTGGGGAGGGAGGGAGGAAGAAAGAGAGAGGAAGGAGGAAGGAGAGAGGAAGGAGGAAGGAGGAAGGAGGGAGGGGGGGAGAGGGAGAGGGAGGGAGGGAGAGAGAGAGAGAGAGAGAGAGAGAGAGAGAGAGAGAGAGAGAGAGAGAGAGAGAGAGAGAGAGAGAGAGAGAGAGAGAGAGAGAGAGAGAGAGAGAGAGAGAGAGATACATAGCGATTGGGAAATGCAGATAATGAGTATCAGTACAATGAACCATGAGATATCGATGGAAAATAAGAGACAGAAATAATTATGCTAAAAAAAAAAACAATCCCCAAACACTCCCATCCTAGAAACCAAATATATACTTTTCTCATCTGTCCTCCGGAAATCACAGCAACATTTTTGATCGCAAAGTTCAATAAGCAAACAAGAGGGGG
>NC_061852.1:24880459-24885459 GCF_019202785.1 Penaeus chinensis | reverse complement strand
ACGGAAGGTTTTCTCGTTTGGTTGCAAGTTGAGTCTAGTGCCGGCGGAGGTGTGATTACTCTTCGTGCTGTTCCCTTTTATTCGGGTTTGCTCTCCACATCACCACTGTCAGTCATCCTTCGAGTGTCAGAAAAGAGGAATGTACAAGGATGGTACAGATATTTTGATAAAATACCGGTACACGGGTACATTAAATAATCAGCGTATTGATAAATGAATTAAGAGAAGTTATTTTTTTCTGAAAATCAAATAAATATTTATAAATCACATTCCTATTTGTATCACTAGATGGCGTCGGACGTCGAAAACATGAAACTTGCTAAATCATAGATTATTCAGGGATCTCATAGATATAGTGGGATTGCAGGTCAACTGCTTCCTATGGTGGCTTATATATGCATATTTAACAAATACTAATTTACACAGTAACTGCATAAAGGCATTGTTTATGGCCAAAACGGCTTTTAAACTGAGGGGAGGCACCGATGCGTGTGCACGGAGATATGGGTTATTGGAATCAATATAATAACAGGAGCTGGAAAAGTGCTTTCTAATCCTGCAGCGGGAATGAAATTAGGGGAGACGTCCCCTAGACTTTCTCTAAGACTTAATTCCTCTGGTGTATTTGGTAAAGTAAGGAGGAAGAGAAGACAAAATAAGGAGAGAAAGAGGAAAGTTATAGCGATGGTGAAACTAGAATGTAAGGAGGAAGCAGTAGAAAAAAAAAGAGAAATGGAAGAAATGAAGAAAGAAAAAAAAAGTGAGGCAATAGAACAAACGTCGGGGCGCAGGAGTGGGATTTGGAGCATGTAGAAGGAAGAGGGGAAAAAAATAAAGAAGGAAAAATGAAAGGACGTTATGAAAAATATGAAGACTGGGGAAAATAGAATTATGAATCATGAAAACGAGAAAAAATGGTCTAGAAATAACAGAATAAAAATACAACCATAATAAAAAAAAAGACGGTACAAATAGCGAGGTAAGCAGACGAATGAAGCAGAGTGGAAGGTAAATGAAAAAAGGAACAGCGTTGTTAGGGCAGTATATCCCTTTAATGCCATAAGGAGGTATGTCGCGGACGGAAGTGGTATTAAGATGAAGGAGGAGGAGGAGAAGCTGGCGAAGGAAAGGAAGAGAAGGAGGAGGAAGATGAGGAGGATACAGGGGATGAGGAAAAAAAGGAGAGGATGAGAAAGAAAAGGGGATGGGAGGAGAAGAGGGACGACGGATATAGCGAATACGAAAAGTGAGACAATGGGCAAGAAAATGGAATGAGAAAGGAATAGAAATCAAGAGGATAAATGAACGGGAGAAGAAAAAGGATGAATAAAAGGGAGAAGAAAAAAGAGGACGAGGAAGAGATGGCGACGAATAAACAAGAAACAAAAGAAACAAAAAGGAATATCTGGGAAAGGCTCCAGTTGTGTTTTGAATGCTGGACGTGTGAAGACAAAAGCGCATGTATAAAGGGTAGGAAATGAAGTACGTGTTTTGCATACAAATACGCTGTTTTTCTGTTATGTTTCATGGATATTTTCTACTAAACTTATCCCACAGAGTTGAGTTGATTGTGCTTTATCTTTTCTTATTTCTGTTATTATTGTTTAGCTTATCATTATCATTATTATCAGGTTTCTCTCATCGTTATCATCATCATTATGATCATTATTATCCTAATTATTACTATCATTATCATTGTTGTTTTTGTTCTTGTTGTTATCTTCACAATCCTTATCATTGCTAATAATAATAATAATAATAATGATAATAATAATGATAATAATAATAATCATTATTATTATTATTATTATTATCCTTATCATCATTATTACTTTATTATTATTATTATTACTATTTCTATTGGTATTACTGTTACTATCATTATTGTTATTATCATTATCATTATTATTATTACTACCATTATTATTATTATCCTCCGCCTAATCATTATTAATATCATTGTTACCATTATCATTAATTTTATCTTTTGATCATCTTTATTATAACTGATAATATTACTATTAGCATTTCCATGATCATTATTATTGCTATTATCATACTATCGTTATTATTATTTCTTCTACTATTACCACTATCATCACCATCAATAAAAGCACTGTCATCATTGCTATTATCACTATCATTACTATCATTATTATCACTATCATTATTATCACTATCATTATCAACAATAATATAATTATTTTGCAATCATCATTATCATGACCACTGTGATTGTTATTGTTACTGTCATTGTCAATATCATTATCATTATTAGTACCATTATCATCATTTTCATCATCTTAATCACTGACATTATTATTTTCATCATTATCATTACTATTATTACTATTATTCCCATCATTATTATCATTGTTTCTATTATCATTACTATTATTATCATCATCATTATTGTTATTACTATTACTATTATTATTATCATCATCATTATTATTATCGTTATCATCATTATTATTATCGTTATCATCATCATTATTATTATCGTTATCATCATCATTATTATTATCGTTATCATCATCATTATTATTATCGTTATCATCATCATTATTATTATCGTTATCATCATCATTATTATTATCGTTATCATCATCATTATTATTATCGTTATCATCATCATTATTATTATCGTTATCATCATCATTATTATTATCGTTATCATCATCATTATTATTATCGTTATCATCATCATTATTATTATCGTTATCATCATCATTATTATTATCGTTATCATCATCATTATTATTATCGTTATCATCATCATTATTATTATCGTTATCATCATCATTATTATTATCGTTATCATCATCATTATTATTATCGTTATCATCATCATTATTATTATCGTTATCATCATCATTATTATTATCGTTATCATCATCATTATTATTATCGTTATCATCATCATTATTATTATTATTATTATTATTATTATTATTATTATTATTATTATTATTATTATTATTATTATTATTATTATTATTATTATTATTATTATTATTATTATTATTATTATTATTATTATTATTATTATTATTATTATTATTATTATTATTATTATTATTATTATTATTATTATTATTATTATTATTATTATTATTATTATTATTATTATTATTATTATTATTATTATTATTATTATTATTATTATTATTATTATTATTATTATTATTATTATTATTATTATTATTATTATTATTATTATTATTATTATTATTATTATTATTATTACTATTATTATTATTATTATTATTATTATTATCATTATTATTATTATTATTATTATTATTATTGTTATTATTATTATCATCATCATTATTATTATCGTTATCATCATCATTATTATTATCGTTATCATCATCATTATTATTATCGTTATCATCATCATTATTATTATCGTTATCATCATTATTACTTTATTATTATTATTATTATTATTACTATTATTCCCATCATTATTATCATTGTTTCTATTATCATTACTACCATTATCATCATCATTATTATTATTATTATTATTACTATTATTCCCATCATTATTATCATTGTTTCTATTATCATTACTACCATTATCATCATCATTATTATTATCGTTATCATCATCATTATTATTATTATTATTATTATTATCATAAGAAAAGAGAAGAATATGATATAATAATAATAACGATAGTGATGATGGAACCGATGATTATGATTACAACAATGTTAATAATGATGAGGATGATGATAATAATGATAATGATAATGATAACGATGATAATGAAAACAACAATGTTAATATTAATGTTGATAATATTGATAATGATAATGATGACGATGAATACTTATCATATCATGATAAATAGATAGATAGATAGATACAGATACAGATAGATAGAGAGAGAGAGAAAGAAAGAGAGAGAGAGAGTATAAATAAACAAATATTCAAGTAAAAAGAAAACAGAACGAAAGAGAAAACAGGGAAAAGAAAAGAGAGAGGTAGACCGGCGAGCAAAGAAGAGAGCCCGAGCACGGGAGGAGGACGAACAGAGGCAGAGAGCGTCGAGGAAAAAAACACTAAGGCGGCCCATATCCCACGCACGCGAGGCGAGGCCAATGAGGCTGCTGGGCGTGGGATCTCTCAATTACCGGCTCCGCTTGGATCATGCTTCAAGCCAGGACAACTTGCCGATATCAGCTCCATCCCTTCTCCCCTCACCCTGCTCCCCTCACCCTGCTCCACCCCCTTCTTTATCGCCACTTCCTGCCTCCTACTGCCTCCGTCGCTCCACCCCCTTTGCTCCTCCCTCCTCCCACCCCCTGTGCTCCTCCCTCCTCCCACCCCCTTAGCTCCACCTTCTCCCTCCTCCTACCCCCTTAGCTCCACCTCCTATCTCCTCCCACAACCTTATCTCAACCACCACCCTCTTATCTCCCCTTCCCCTATCTCCCCCAACCGCCCACCCTTCGCCGCCACTCCCTCCCGCCGGCTCTACCACTTCCCGCTATGACTCAGAAAGCAATTCCGCTCCATTTCAAAGCCCATAAAAGCATATGAAAATTTCCCCCACCGTGAGTTTCCTATCAAACTTTATAACTTATATGCAGGTTTTATACAGTGTAGTGCCGGGGCCGCCTGCACACTCCCAACCTTCATAAACTTGAGGCTGTTTCTTATATACTTCGCCCCCCGTCGGCCCTATACCATAAAAATGAGATTCCCTGGTGGGGATAGGCGGGGCGGGCGGAGGGAGAAAGGGGGGGGGGGAGGTATAAGTGAGATGAAATAGCAGAGGGAGAGATAATTATATAGACATATACATTTATACATATAAGGTATATAATACTTATATAACGTACACACACACACACACACACACACACACACACACACACACACACACACACACACACACACACACACACACACACACACAGACACACACACACACACACACATACACACACATACATATAGGCATACATATATATACACACAC
>NC_061852.1:24867959-24870459 GCF_019202785.1 Penaeus chinensis | reverse complement strand
GGTATAGGTGTGAGGTTACGGTTATTAAGGGTTAGGGAAGGTAAGTAAAACAGGGGAATGAGGGAGTACTAAGGAAGAGAGAGGATGAATTAGATGGAATTAGGGAGAAGGGGAGGAGACGAGAGGAGGAGGGAGAGGGCGAGCAATAAGGAAGAGAGAAGAGAAAATCAGGAACAAAGAAGAGGAAAAAAAAGAGGAGGGGGAGACAGGGACAAATAGGAAGAAGACAGGGACAAAGAAGGAGACGAGAAAGGGAACATGGGACAGAGAGAAAGAGGAAGACAGAAGGAGAAAGTAGAAGAGAAGATGGAAGTAAAGAGGGAAGGAATAAGGGGGAGGGCAAGAGGGGCGGGATGAGAGTACCTCGCTGGATGGAGGGTCGTTGGCAACCCCGGCTCTCCGACAAGTAGATTTTCGGGGTCTAAAAGGCAATTTATGGACAATTCCGCCTCATATTCGGCAGCCTGGCGCTCCTTCGCTGGCCTGCACTCGCCCTTCAAATCACATTTCGTCCGACATTTTACATATAAATTCTTATAGCCAGGAAACCTCCCTTGGTCGACAAGAAGAAGAAAGTGTAATTTAATTTCTGCGTTTTGAAGAGAGAAACCAAAGCGATTCGAATGGGGCGAAAAAGAATTAGTCTCATGACTAGTATTGCATAACAATTTGGAAAAGCAAAACAGTGTCCTAAGCACTGTGAGAAAACGCGGAAGCCAGTAAATAAACAAAGGCAACTATGCCTTCACTCAATTTGCTCGAAAATTGCGGATCAAACCCCATGTGCCACGACTAATTCCGGCATCTACTTTCATCCACTCACCCACGACCCTCTCCCTCTCACACGCTGCGACTCTCACGCCTACTCCTCTCTCTACCTATCTGTCTATAACTACCCATCTATCTACTTACCTACTTAGCTATGTGCATGCCTGCCTGGCTGGATTGGCAGGTTGACTGGCTGGCTTGGCTGGTTGGGTGACTGGCTGGCTGGCTAGCTGACTGGCTGGCTGGCTGGCTGGCTGGCTGGCTGGCTGGCTGGCTGGCTGGCTGGCTGGCTGGCTGGCTGGCTGGCTGGCTGGCTGGCTGACTGGCTGGCTCGCTAGCTGACTGGATGGCTAGCTGACTGGCTGGCTGACTGGTTGGCTGGCTGGCTGGCTGGCTGGCTGACTGACTGACTGACTGACTGACTGACTGACTGACTGACTGACTGACTGACTGACTGACTGACTAACTGACTGACTGACTGGCTGGCTGGCTGGCTGGCTGGCTGGCTGGCTGGCTAGCTGACTGGCTGGCTGGCTGGCTGACTGACTGACTGACTGACTGACTGACTGACTGACTGACTGACTGACTGACTGACTGGCTGGCTGGCTGGCTGGCTGGCTGGCTGACTGGCTGGCTAGCTGACTGGCTGGCTGACTGGCTGGCTGAATGGCTGGCTGGCTGGCTGGCTGACTGGCTGGCTGGCTGGCTGGCTGGCTGGCTGGCTGGCTGGCTGGCTGGCTGGCTGGCTGGCTGGCTGGCTGGCTGGCTGACTGACTAACTGACTGGCTGGCTGTCTAGCTGGCTGGCTGTCTAGCTAGCTGACTGGTTGGCTGGCTGGCTTACTGGTTAGCTGATTGACTGGCTGGCTGGCTGATTTTCTGGCTGGCCAGCTGACTGACTGGCTGGCTGGCTAGCTGACTGGCTTGCTGGCTGGCTGGCTGGCTGGCTGGCTGGCTGGCTGGCTGGCTGGCTGGCTGGCTGGCTGGCTGGCTGGCTGGCTGGCTGGCTAGCTGACTGGCTGGCTGGCTGGCTGGCTGGCTAGCTGACTGGCTGGCTAGCTGACTGACTGACTGACTGGCTGGCTGACTGACTGGCTGGCTGGCTGGCTGGCTGGCTGGCTGGCTGGCTGGCTGGCTGGCTGGCTGGCTAGCTGACTGGCTGGCTGGCTGGCTGGCTGGCTGGCTGGCTGGCTGGCTGACTGGCTGGCTGGCTGGCTGGCTAGCTAGCTAGCTGACTGGCTGGCTGGCTGGCTGACTGGCTGGCTGGCTGGCTGGCTGGCTGGCTGGCTGGCTGGCTGGCTGACTGACTGACTGACTGACTGGCTGGCTAGCTGACTGACTGATTGGCTGGCTGGCTGGCTGGCTGGCTGGCTGGCTGGCTGGCTGGCTGGCTGGCTGGCTGGCTGGCTGGCTGGCTGGCTGGCTGGCTGGCTGGCTGTCTAGCTAGCTGACTGGCTGGCTGGCTGGCTTACTGGTTAGCTGGCTGACTGGCTGACTTTCTGGCTGGCTGGCTGGCTAGCTGACTGACTGATTGACTGGCTGGCTGACTGGCTAGCTAGCTGACTGGCTGGCTGGCTGACAAGCTGGCTGGCTGGCTGGCTGGCTGGCTGGCTGGCTGGCTGGCTGGCTGGCTGGCTGGCTGGCTGGCTGGCTGGCTGGCTGGCTGGCTGTCTAGCTAGCTGACTGGCTGGCTGGCTGGCTTACTGGTTAGCTGGCTGACTGGCTGACTTTCT
>NC_061852.1:24860459-24862959 GCF_019202785.1 Penaeus chinensis | reverse complement strand
AACAGAATGCCATTTGCTTACATTCTCGTATTGCACATTTCAAGTGAACGAAATATATTATCTAACCGTTAAATGTGTTGTTAAGATTAATAACATGCAAATTGGATCTAAAAAATTCTGCACATTTCCGTAAAATTAGAATATACTGGAAATTCATTTTTTCACATCTATTAATAAAACTCTAGCAGCGTAAAGGTACTTTGTTTCAAGTACTATTAGCATAAATTGTCCTCATTTCGGTGTCCCCACCTGCTCTCCGCACCCGAACTCTAACTGGGGTTGGTTTAATTAAATCACAAAAAAAAATGCGATTTAAATGCGAAACGAAGGAAATGCGAGATGAAAAGCTGCATATCAGTTAAATTACGGTTAATTATATCACGAGCAATACATGAAAATTAAGAACAACGATTCCTCAAATTGCAAGTCTCGGTGTATATTATAACATCTTTAGGGACCTCAGATTCTACGCTATGTACTCAGTCTATGTTCGGTGATCGACTATACAGGCGTAAAGGTCTTTGCAGATCATTCCACTCAGCATCGCGTTTTTGTTGTTGTTCTTGTTTTGCAATAACTTCATAATGGATCGCGTACCCACCAGGCTATCATTACTATCATTCGTATAATCATCATCATAATTAGTATTACCATTATCTTTATTATCATTATTACTATTATTAATACTATCACTAGTTATTATTTTTATACTCATCACCATCATCTTTATCATCATCATCATCATCATCAGCAGCAGCAGCAGCCGCAGAAGCTGCAGCACCATCATCATCATCATAATCACCATCATCATCCCTGACGTCTTAGTCGTCATTGCAATTATTATTATTATCACTACCCCCAGTCGTGATAGCAATATAAGTAGTACAAATCATATTCCTCCTATAAGTGCTACTGTTAATACCCCAATAGCATTTGACTAGCACATTAACCCAAATCGGTATGACCCGGTAGCAACTCACGCCAGCAGAGCCCAGAACAAAGTATTGTTGGGCATCTTAACCCATCTTTCAAATACTGTTCATAGATATGTAAATAGGATCGTATACACTTGCCAATTAACATAATATTACTTTTAACTACAATTTATCTCTGTTTATAGAACACTTTGCACACTAGACACTTTAATTTCAAAATGAACTAAAGCACTAATAAAAAAGAATAATAAATTGGGATAATTATGTTAAAATCTAGCATATATATAAAGCACACGACTTCAATTTACTAATCAGGATACAATTTGCATATGCAATGAACGCAATTCAGATTTTATTCATCATGCAATATGCATTACATATGTGTATGTATGTAGTATATTTATATGCATACATACATACATACTTATATATAAACATACATTGTACATGAACCTATCTATCTATCTAAATTCATTTATCTATTTAGCCTGTCTATTCAGTCCCTGCGTCGGCCTGCACTCTGAACGCTGCTCAGTCTCTCGACGAGAAAACGACATATCACCTTGAGAGTGCCGCTTGGACAATCGCCGCCGTTGCACAAGCGTTTGCGCGCTGAACCCCTGTTGATCCAATCACACACACACACACACACACACACACACACACACACACACACACACACACACACACACACACACATTATGGAACACCCATTTATTACATTATATATAAATATATATGTATATATATACACACACACACATATATACATATATATATGTGTGTGTGTGTGTGTGTCTGTGTGTGTGTGTGTGTGTGTGTGTGTGTGTGTGTGTGTGTGTGTGTGTGTGTGTGTGTGTGTGTGTGTGTGTGTGTGTGTGTGTACATATGTATATGTATATATATATGTATATATATATGTATATATATATATGTATATATATATGTATATATATATCATATATACATATAAATATATATATATATATCATATATAGATATATTTATTTATATTATTTATATATATTCATATATAACATATATATTATATATATATAAAACACACACACACACACACACACACACACACACACACACACACACACACACACACACACACACACACACACACACACATACACACACACACACAGTGTATATAAAATCTGGATAAACTTGAACACACATACAAACAGTCGCGGGCACCAGTATATAGATGAACCAATAAGATGACAATAAAAAACAGCGCCTCTATATCATATCCCACAATCATAAGTAATACATATAACTTTGGATCCCTATTTAACGTTGGTGTTACTCCAGGTCGGTGTTCTTCTCGCGCCAACGAAACTTGGGATCCAGAAATGAGGAAACTAAATTCGTTAAAGAAAACACGGACCTACTCATTCATTCTTCCGAACTTTCGTTTTATTTTTATTTTTTTTTCATTTGAGGATGGGGGCTATTAAGTAATAGATTCGGATCAAACTTCACGAAGTGGTTTGCAAGTTTACGTTTCATTTTTTCTTTTTTTTTTAATCATCAAAAGCAGAATATAATATACA
>NC_061852.1:24850459-24852959 GCF_019202785.1 Penaeus chinensis | reverse complement strand
TGACACTAATAATTATATTCAACAACAACAACGGCATCAACGACAACAACAATACAAAAATAAATAATAGTAATAATGATGATGATGATGATGATGATGATGATGATGATGATGATGATGATGATGATGATGATGATGATGATGATGATGATGATGATGATGATGGTGATGGTGATGATGAAAAAAAACGTTTTCAAGAGCAAGAAACCATAAACAATTGCCGTCGAAGACATACCATTTCCTTTGACCAATGACAGACAAATATCGTACAAATATCCTAACTTTATCCTAACCCTTCCAATACAACTTTATCCTACGAATCCATCTAGCAACGCAATTTCCTTCGATTTAAACTTCTTATGTATCGAGACTAAGCTACTTTTTACGTTTCCTTAGTCACACAGAACTCCTTCCCCTCTCGCCCCCTCTCCCCCCTCTCCCCTCAGCCCCCTTGGCAACAGCATAACCCTTATCTCTCCCTTTCCTTCCCCTGTAACTCTCCTTCCCCACGGAGCGATGGGTCGGCCCTGCCACGCCACAGGGCCCTTTGTCATATTCGGGGCGAGAGGAAAGTGACGTCGGGGTAAAAATGATGTCGGGCTATTTATCACGGCGGTTATTGACAGATGGTAGATAGTGATAACGCCGGAGAGGGGAGGAGGGGGCGCCGCCGCGGTTGTTTATCCTGCCATAATGTTCAGTTTAGACGAAAGTTACGGCCGACGCCTGGCAGATAAGCGTGAAAATGAGACTGGAATCACCCTCAGAAACCGATGAGAGACAAGGGGCAGGAACCCATCCATAATCAGACGCACCTGGATCCCTGCTCTTCATGGACGGCTATTGATTTGCGATCAGCGGCGATCAGGCGATGCGAAGTCGCGCCCGCTCCCCGCGCCTTATTTCGGCGCTGGAGATGCACGCTGCTTGCAAGCGCAGGAAGGATCAAGTGTACAGCATTCTATACATACATACATACATACATACATGTGTGTGTGTGTGTGTGTATATATATATATATATATGTATATATATATATATATATATATATATATATAATGTAAGATATATATACCTATACCTATATATACTCATATATATCGATATATGTATATATACATACATACATATATATGTGTGTGTGTGTGTGTGTGTGTGTGTGTGTGTGTGTGTGTGTGTGTGTGTGTGTGTGTGTGTGTGTGTGTGTGTGTGTATACATATATAAATAAATAAATAAATCTGTATATACACATATACATCTACATCTATATCTACATAGATATGTTTTTATAACCTATAAAAAACAATCCACTGCCTTGTGGTCCTATAAGATAAGTTCTGGCAACTCCTGCGACGCCGCTGGTGTCAAACCGATACCGGTCTATGCCGTTCCTTTGGATCCATCAGCTGGAGAGAGGGAGCCTGCTGCATGGGCAACAGCATGTTTATCACATTCTTTCGCCCAAGCATTGACTCTACCTATACGGGAGTGGTTAGAGACAATAATGCCATAGCCGATATCGACTGGAGGTGGCCGTATATTATATATATATATATATATATATATATATATATATATATATATATATATATAATATACGGCCACCTCCAGTCGATATCTATATATGTATGTATGTATATATTCTGAAATGAGGCCACTTAGCCCGGCTTAGGACTGGCACTGACTTGGGCTGGCTAGCCTGTCCGTGTGTCTGCGTGTGTGATTGTCTGTCTGTCTGTCTGTCTCTATATATAGTATATAGTGTGTGTGTGTATAATATATATATGCATTTATAGTATGTATATGTATATATATTTGGATATACATATTTATAGTATGTATATGTATATATAAACATACAGATACACACACACATACACATACACACACACACACACACACACACACACACACACACACACACACACACACACACACACACACACACACATATATATAAACACATACACGGGTGTATGTGTATAAACCTGTTTGTGTTGTATACCTAGACACATAAAAGGTTTAGGGAAATGTTTTCCGAGAGTTGCTATTGTATTACGTATTTGAAAAAGAGAGCTACACATGAAAGGAGAGAGCCGGATCCAATAGACACCATTCATGTTAACTAAACAAATCAAACTTTCCTCAACGTAGAATATTTGTAATCACAAACAGCATTCTCCTCTTTTATAACACGGTCATAATTTTTATCGAGTAACACAATGACTAGATTCAGTCAGCAGATGAGCTTCAAAGGCTCGTGGTGTTCTGTATCGCTTTTTCGGAGCCTGCTTGTATGTACGCGAACTTGCAAACAACAGACATGTACACTCTAACATAGCACACACACACGCACACACGCACACACACACACACACACACACACACACACACACACACACACACACACACACACACACACACACACACACACACACACGTCTTCACGCACACATCCAAAAACGCAGTCCTTAAATCCATAAAAAGAAGAAGCCTGAA
>NC_061852.1:24842959-24845459 GCF_019202785.1 Penaeus chinensis | reverse complement strand
AGGAGGAAGAGCGGGCTTAAAGAGAAAGGGGAGATGGGGAAAGAGAAACGGAAGGGCCTTAAAAAGGAAAAGGGAATGAGTAAGGGAAAGGAAGGGGTAAGGGAGAGGAGGCTCAGAGAAAGAAAGGGGGATAGGAGAGAGAGGGAAGGGAGAAAACGAGATGTGGAAGTTTAAGAAGCAAGAGGAGGGAATTTAAGAAACATTTAGGATTGAAAGTGGGTAGCAGGACGGGAGAGGGAGAGGGAAGGCGAAGGGTAGAAGGAGGAGGGTGAAAGAGGGAGAGTGGAGTACCTTTTTCCGTGGAGCTTTCATGGGTATATATGCTTACATTTCCCTATGGCGATATTCGCTGTCATCATTCGTATTACTAGCTAGACCAGTGGAAATTCCACAGTAAAAGGGTCCTAACCTCTTCTTCTATCTTTCGCCTCTCCTCTTTTTCCTGCTCTGCGCCTCATCTTTCACTCAGATCTTCCTTGTAGTCATTCCTCTTATTCATCATTTTACTGTTACTATTATTATTAATATTATATTTACTGTTATTATTAATGTTAATATTATTATTACTAACATTATTATCCACGGAATAATTATTTCAACTATCTTTACCAATATTACTACTACACATACACGCATATCCTGGTACACATATATGTATAGCTGTGAAAAAAAAAGTATTATGCACGGGCGTAAAGTCTACGGACGTATCTCTCCATTCTAAGTTGTACAATGTACTGTTTTACTTGGTTTTTATAAGGTCAGTTTTAGACTACCATGTACTACACTTGTTAAATAAAAAGCTTGGAGGTAGTGCAAAATGAAGCCATGATGATTATCCTCGGCGTCCCGAGAACAAGCAAGGATAGTGAACATGAGAACAGAACTAAACCTACCATCCATTTCTGACAGAATAATATTTATTTCCACCATATTTGGGGTCAAAGCTCTGAGGGAACCTTGTGTCTTTCAGATATAAAAAAAACAACTGCAACTTAAAATCACGCAAGCAGACGTGACTAATCACACATACGCGCGCCCTCTGATACACAAAATCTCCATGAACATTACAAAGCTCAATGTCCCAGTTAGTAAAATACCAAAGGGTCGATCCATTCCACCATTGAAAAACAACAACATTGATCGTTTACTTTACATGTCTATCACACAAAAACAGTGTACCTAACTGCGTGTTAAAACAAATTGCGTTAGCAACGGTAAAGGAACAGTGGTACGTTGGCGGATCCGTACAGTCTAGATACAAAGCTGGTTGTACAAAAATGGCTTCCTACAATATCAAGTTAATATGAGAGTGCAAGATTGGGCCAGCACTACACAAGAGAAGTTGGAAGGTATACTCCTTGCAACGGAATTCTTCATGTCGCGGGGCTCTGGAGTAGTTTTCTGTGACTCTAAGAGTGTACTTCAGACACTAAATTCTTTCAAAGCAGGTAGCGATGAGGAAATTGTGAGTTGCATGAAGCGTAACGTAAGTTATGCAATGGAGCGCAATTTCAACATTCAATTTATATGGAAGGAAGCCTGCAGTAAAGATAGTGTGAACATAGATCTTGGGATGCCTCTTGCTAGGGTTGCAGATATATTGAAAAGTTCTTATAAGGCCCTTGAGAACACTCAAAGGCCTGAAAGCTGTACCATAAGGCCCTAAGATCATTAAAGAGATAGCAGGCCTTCCTATGGGTGGTACCGAAGTCAAACCAGACAATGTGGCGTGGTTCTTGCCAGAATACATTTAGGTTACAGAATGTATTGGCAACTGCACAGTGTGAGAAGTGCAGATGAATCTAAATGTAGACTGTGAAACGAAAAAAACGCTTGAGCACTATATCTAGGAATGTCATGTGATACAGCCTTTCAGACCACCTAACATAAGGTATAAAAAACTATGTGAATTTTTCATTTCATCTGATGCACTGGAAGATATACTAGTAATATATCCTAAATTTACTATGTAAAACTGCCGAAAATAAATAGCACAGTGGCAAAAGTATATCAACGCAATATTTTTTGTATGATGTATGATTTATATTTATATTTTACCATGTACAATTACAGTAGTCACAGACTACTGTACTGTGTCAGATATATGTAAAACTGTAATCACGATTGCCCATGCTTGAGCAGATAGCCAGGGTGGTAAATAAACTTACTTAACTTAATTTAACAATGTATTTTAACTCTTTATTCATGTAATGAAGAATGTAACATTTCTTACATGTTAATCGCTCGCTGGTGGTATGTTATTTTTCTACTGTCACACACCATCCAACAACAAGCTTTGCACTGTACTTTTACAAAGCCTACACCTGGCACCAAAGTAACGCCACTGACCCCCTAACCTTTCTGGTTCCCTTTCCCCAGAGACACCCGAGTCCACCTGTTCTAATATTACATCACACTGAGTGCACTGGAAGGATTGATTGGTTATTTAAAATTATCTGCCGCGTCAACAGTTAAGGTCATTAGCAGCAAATACTTTGAG
>NC_061852.1:24825459-24827959 GCF_019202785.1 Penaeus chinensis | reverse complement strand
TACTGATTCTGCAACTATTACCACTAATATCATTACTACTATTAATAATGTCACTACTAGTACTACTATGATGATGATAGTGATACTGATGGTGATTTCTGATGATGATCATGATTATGAATCAGTAAACAACAGTAACAGCAACAACCACAATAATGATGATGATGATGATGATGATGATGATGATGATGATGATGATGATGATGATGATGATGATGATGATGACGATGACGATGACGATGACGATGACGATGACGATGACGATACCGATGACGATGACGATGACGATGACGATGACGATGACGATGACGATGACGGTGACGGTGACGGTGATGGTGATGGTGATGATGATTGTAACAATAACAACAACAATGATGATTGTAAAGGGATTATACAACATATTTACCATGTTTATAAATTAATTTGCATACGGTTGTTGTGATAAATAATGAAGGCATCATTAACCCGACTGTAAAATACTCCTAAAATATTGCGATATATTTATACAGATTAAGGATGTATATTTTCTGTTTTTGTTTTTTGATTAAAAGTAAGTTTCCTCGTACCCCTTTACTGCAATGCGCATGCGCGTAGGTGTGCCTCACCTGGTCTTACTCAGCCATATAACCGGTCACTTTGCCACACCTTTTGGTTCGAGTGAACACTGTGACCCTCGCCTTGTGAGTAGGAAACCATTTAATTAATAAGTTAATTCGCATAACGTGGTATATTGTAAGTGCAGTGAATTCGTTATATTTACATTGAGTTCTTGTATTACATGTCTTTTTATGTTTATACAAGGATTTGCCGACGCCAGGCGCCTCGATACTTTGCCTCACGTGCCCCCGAGGTTCAGCGGAGCAGCGCCAAGCATAAACAAGCCCCGTGACACCTGGGCCGTTTGATACGCTCGCCGGGACAAAGATATTTACATTGATTTTTGTTTTTTTGTTTATAATATTTGTAATTATGTATGGTAATGGTTATGACATTTTTTTATACCCCCATTTTAATGAAAGTGGGAACATAATTGGATAATAAAATTCATCCAATGACGAAGTACACCATTTTAAACAAAAGTTCCTATTCGATGATGATGATGATGATGATGATGATGATGTTGGTGATGGTGGTAGGAGGAGGAGGAATAGGAGTACCATTAATAATACGAACAGTGAAAATAATAATAACAACAATATAATGATAAAAGTAATCAATAGTATTGATAATAATGTTTATCATTATCATTAGAATTATGAATATTATCATAAACAATAATCATAAGAATAGGGCATGTCCTTAAACCGATGACGATAAGTAACGTCATAGGCACAAAATCCGCATTGTTCTTCTAAAAAAAAGTTGCTTTGCGTGGAACTCCAAGGACACAAGACTTCCCTTTGGCTTGACGAGCTGATGAATCGTCAGCTGGGAGCCGTGCCCTTGCTTGCTTCGCCTCCTTCCCCCGTTTCGTACGATACATCAAAGGAAGGCGGCCGCTCTGAAGAAGATGGGGCCCTTGACAAATGATTCTTCTAGGCCAGACACACACGAGAATGTGCGTTATAAATGCGACAGGGGCGGGGGATTCCATGAAACCGAGCACCCGGATCCTTCATTATAACGAAAGCAACTGATCGTTTGTCGTGCAGGCACAGTCATATACGTCCAAAAAACTGGTTTAATGCGTGTATATACATATATATACATATATATATATATATATATAGAGAGAGAGAGAGAGAGAGAGAGGGGGGGGGGGGGGGGGGGGGGGGGGGGGGGGGAGGGGAGGGAGGGGAGGGAGGGAGGGAGGGAGGGAGGGAGGGAGGAGGAGAGAGAGAGAGAGAGAGAGAGAGAGAGAGAGAGAGAGAGAGAGAGAGAGAGAGAGAGAGAGAGAGAGAGAGAGAGAGAGAGAGAGAGAGAGATTTAATAGTCAGCTTTTGACATTTGTAAAGTCATTCAGTTCTATTGAAGTTGGAAAGATGTGCTTGTGCAAAAGAAGTCCCGCTTTGAGTTATTAAAAAGATGAACAGAGGAAGCACCGACGGCAGCAGCAGCACAAAAGCAACTCTGCGATCTTCGAAGGTAAGGCAAGGTTACCTATCTGGCACAATAAGTCCGAGAAGTATGTTCATGATCGTCTTACTGATGCGCGACAGACAGCGAGTGATGTCCCGGGGAACATCGGCTGACAGAGTTTACAAATGACTCGCTTGCTTACCACACGGGACATGCCTTTCGGTACAGTTTTCGATAAGATACCAAGGTTGATGCTGAATATCACATAATTAAGAGAGGTAAACAAAAGAACTGTTTCTCGCAACACGTATTTCTCTTTCTATATAAGGTTTATATACCCATCTTTACCTCATAAGCCACCTTGATAAAAAAAGGAATAAATAAAATAAAAATCATACAGACGGTCCATTCCAAAACGTAAATAGACAAAATGTGCAATGAAAACGAACTGTGGCCGCGAAGACAACATCAACACGACCAT
>NC_061852.1:24802959-24807959 GCF_019202785.1 Penaeus chinensis | reverse complement strand
TCCACCCCTCTATCTCCCTCCCATTCCTTCCCACCCTCCTTCTCCCTCGCCCTTCCTCCATTCCCTCTGTCACTCTCGCCATCTCATCTGCGCCCAACGGCTGCAGGGGCGAAAGATCCGGCCTTGATATATCTCGGCTCATGGTTCTCAGACGACGGCAAAGGAGCGCGAAGGAGTCCCAATGAAGTTGTTGCTTCGCGGAAAAGTAAATAGCGCACGACGCACCTTGTCGGACCGAGAACTCTCGCTACCTCTGCCTCCCCCTCCCTCTGTTTTGCCTTTTTTTCTTTCTTTCTTTCTCTTTTTCTTTTCTTCCCTCTCACTCTACTCTACACACACACACACACACACACACACACACACACACACACACACACACACACACACACACACACACACACACACACACACACACACACATACACACACACACGCAGATCCATACACATATCTATATTCATACATACGAATACACGAAAAAATGCGCACGCACACACATACATACATACGCACAGAGAGAGAGAGAGAGAGAGAGAGAGAGAGAGAGAGAGAGAGAGAGAGAGAGAGAGAGAGAGAGAGAGAGAGAGAGAGAGAGAGAGAGAGAGAAGGGGATGGGAGAACGATAAGTGGAGAGAAGGGTAAAGGATGCAATTTTATGGACTACATATATAAATGCAAAAACAAGGTTCGTTCGTACCCTTCTTATAATTTATGAATATTTGCTCAGAGCTCTTTATCCTGCATTTTTATCGTTTTCTATTATGCTTGCTTCTAAACCAGTGGGAGTTCTATTCTGGATTTTTTCCCCTCTTTTAATACAAATGATTCAGGCATTTAGGAATGAGCTACGGTTATTGTGATTTAAGCTGTTTCTTTCGTATATTTTAGTTCAAGATGCAACCAGATAATAGTGCCATATAAATAGAAACAACTAAATATACACCATAGTCACAAAAATAATTTTCAAAAGTAAAAGATCTGTAAATTAAAACCGGAAAACAAATCAGTAAAACGAAAAAAAACAAAAAAACTAGACTCACTTACATTCGTTCACTGCCATAACTGTTTCAATCTCCCTTTTTGGCGATAATCTGAAAAGCATGTCTTTCAGAAACACTACAACTTATAGTCTGTTTCCAGGTGAAAGAGACGGCGCGTAGTGAATGGAATCATACCTGAAAAGAGAGAGAGAATAGTTAATACATGAAAAACATAAAGAGTTGGATATGTGAAACATACAATTTTACTATACTGTTTTTATTATCATCATCATTAGTGCAATATATGTAAAACAATATCAATCATATTGATATAATAGTATGAAGCTAATATGTAAGAATTACCATGATGAAAATAAATACATAAATACATGTATGTATATTTGTGTTACTGTGTGTGTATACATACATGTATATATATATATATATATATATATATATATATATATATATATATATATATATATATAAGGTGTGTGTGTGTGTGTGTGTGTGTGTGTATGTGTGTGTGTGTGTGTGTGTGTGTGTGTGTGTGTGTTTACTTATATGAATATATAAATATATAAATAAATAAATATATATATATATATGTACGTATGTATATCTATTTATCTATCTGTCTATTTATCTATCTATCTATCTATTTATCTATATGAACACACACACACACACACACACACACACACACACATACACACACACACACATACACACACACACACACACACACACACACATATATAGGCAGACAGATATAGGTATATACATACATGAACATTTATTATATTTGTGTGTGTGTGTTTGTGCGTATGTGCGTACGAACATGTGTATGTGCGTGTGCGCGTGCGTGTGTGCATAAAACGAGGAGAACCGTCTGTGTATCTTGCCCAATCGGCTGGCAGTACTTCCGTTCACCAGAACATCACGAATAAATAAAACAAAATGCCGCCACTTTTACCAGATGGCGTTAAGGCCTGCCATTAATTTTTTCTCCCTTTTTTGAGAGAGAGAGCGGGGAGGATTTAACTGAAGGCCGAGTCCGTTATATCTGAAATTGCGTTGTTTTGTGTTCAAGTTAATTTGACACGAGAGAAAACGTGACAGGAAAATTTGGCACGATTTTTTTCCCTTTTTTCAAATCTATTATTAGATAACAGGCATTCTATTTTTACATGCACTCTGGAACGCATAAACTTTTTCAATAATAACGGTATCTCGCTTTTGAAAAAAAATTCTGTGTATGCTTGTCAACGAGTATTCGTTGGGGGAGGGGGAGGGAGAGGAGGAAGGGGGAGAGGGAGAGGGGAAGGGGAAGGGATAAGGAGGAAGGGGAAGGGGAAGGCTGTTGGCAGTCCTGTTGTGTTGCACGGGAGGCCCTTTTTGTCATTCTCTGTGAGATGACGACAGTACTGTTTTATGTGTTGATTTTTATTTTTGCAACAATTGCTTAGGATATTCACGGCGCTACCAGTTTCACATAGGGATACATTATATACTTATTTCCATCTATCTATCTATTTATCTGCCTATGTGTGCTTATCTATATATCTTGTTTACTATCTTGTTTCCTACCTATCTAGCTAGCTAGCTACCTATTTGGCTATCTATTTAACCATCAATAATTATACTTACAGATAAAGATACAAATACACTGGGAAATGAGCAGAATAAGATACCGCGCATTCCTTTCTTTGAATCCGCCTTAACCCCTTCCCCCTTCTTCGTAAACCACTCCCCCCCCCCATCTTATACCTACTCCGCCCCTTCCCCCATACCACCCCATCCCCCACCCCTCTTGCAACGCACATGTAATGGTCAGCTGTTTCTCTTCAGTAATTATATATTCTATTTTATTATAATTACTTTTAGTGATATTTTCATCCCTGTAACGCATTTCAAACCAATGTTTATAACCACTTCACTTACATGTATTACTATGATATTGTTATCATAAATCTACACTGAGGGCCACTCGACTCCCAAAGCCTCAGCCAATCCATTGTATATATCCAATGCACATTATGACCACAATGAAACTGCTATGTTTCTAAAGATATGTTTAAATTCTAATCTAAATCTGAATCTGAAACCTATTCTACTCCATCCCCCATTCCCCACCCCTACCTTACACCTATCCCACCCATTCCAAATCCGCACCCTACACCTACTCCCCCATCTTTAACACCAGTCTTACACCTACTCCTCCCCCCCCCCCCCCCCCCCCCCCCCCCCCCCCTTCCCAAAGCACATGGCTCATACACACGCAAGATCAAAGTAAAATATCAAAGCTGAAGGCGAGTTTTTCCCAGCGCCCGAGTACGTGGCACCACCGCCTACCCCGAATTATCCGAGGCTTGATGATTATTAACAAGATGCCTTTGAAACGTGAGATTAAAGTAAATCTCCGGGAGACAACAACGCAGTTGGCTTTTGAGGAGACACGTCTTTTGAAATGTCATATGTGTACTGCGAAGCGTTTGTGAGTCTCTCCCACTGGCTTTTGTGACCTTTCTTATCTATTGAAAGGTTACGAGACGGAGGACAGTAACACGAGGAGGAGCATCGAGGAGGAATCGAGCGTGGACGAACTGGACGCGGTCGTGTCCGGGCGGGAATGACTGCAATGTCACCTAGCCCTATTTCTCTGTCTCTCTGTATACATATATTATATCTGAATGCAACTTATTGTGTAACGTATAATTGTGTGTGTGTGTGTGTGTGTGTGTGTGTGTGTGTGTGTGTGTGTGTGTGTGTGTGTGTGTGTGTGTGTGTGTGTGTGTGTGTGTGTGTGTACGTACGTGCGTGCGTGCGTGCGTGCGTGCGTGCGTGCGTGCGTGCGTGCGTGCGTGCGTGCGTGCGTGCGTGCGTGTGTGTGTGCGTGCCTGCGAGCGTTCGTATGCATATGTGTAAAAGCCATGACCAGAGTTATAGAAATGAATATACACTATTTTTGCTAGAATGGAAAAAAAAAGTTGGCGGAAGGCAGAAGGTAGAAGTAAACGGATATGAGTGGCGGATGAGAAAAGGGAAGGGGGAGGGGAAAGGGGAGAGGGAGAGAGGGGCAGAGGGAGGAGGAAAGCAGGAAAAGCCGGAAGGTGCGGGGGGGCGGGATGTGGGGGAGGGAGGGGGTGAAGGTCGTTGCACCCCTCCGCAGTTCGAGAAACCGGAGATGGAAAAACTTTTATGCCGATTGCACAGAATATTAGTGTTACGATAAACGACCCAAACCGCGAACGTTCATGTTTATGCAACATTTGCAACGGCGTCGCCGAGGTTCAAATCGGCGGCTCCTCCAACAGGCCCCTTGTACAGCAGAAGGAGAGAAACATATCGACAAGCGTCATATACAACTTTCGATGAACAAATACCCGAAGTTACTGCCGTGACGTGTATTTTTTCGACAGAGCGAGGACACATAGAGCAAACCCGAGCAAACCTTTTCGTGTCCCGTGCTCCTCCCACCATCCATGCCCCACCCCCTCCCCATAAGGGACCCCTTTCTTCCCCATCTCCTCTGCCCCTTCCCCCTAAAGGACCCCTTCCTCCCCATCTCCTCTGCCCCTTCCCCCTAAAGGACCCCTTTCTTCCCCATCTCCTCTGCCCCTCCCCCCTAAAGGACCGCCTCCTCCCCATCTCCTGTGCCCCTCTCCCCATGAAGGGTGCCATTCCCCCCCATGTCCTGTGCCTCCTACCCCCCACATCAAATTACCCCCTTCCTCCCCCCCCCCTCCTCCTCTTCCTCCACCACCACCTCCACCTCCCCCCCCCCCCCCCCCCCCCCCCCCCAAGCACACACACTCGATATTGCTCGCCTTTGAAAACAGATCTAAATTTTGCTATTCGTCTTTTTGGCTCGGGGTTCCTCCTGATCCCGATAAGCTCTTACCCTATCGTGATCAAAGCAGCTGATATTTGAGAGGAAATAAATGGCATAAATTGTGCCTTTCGAAGCCTCCACGTTCTCTCAATTTGTGTGTGCCCTGCTTCCGCCTGCCAGCCTAC